>NC_084847.1:36578904-36878904 GCF_033115175.1 Lepus europaeus | reverse complement strand
ATCTCCTTTCTTTAGGCAAGTGCATAAAATGTCATGTATACAAACAGAAATATCATGTTTGTTTGCCGCAGTTCCTCTAGTTTTTTCCCTAGAATGCACGAATAGGATGAACTGGTTTCTGCATGTGGAACCAGTGATTCTTTCCGTGTGCAAAATTAAATGCTCACTGATTAAAAAAAACATTCAAAACAATAATGACCATTGGTAATATCCAGAAAACACAAACACAGAGGCTGTGGCAATCTGGGATTGAGTTAGCCAAAACAAAACCGGATATTTCCAGTTTCATGCAGTCATATCCGGACAAAGTGGTGTGGAATTTGTATGCAATAGACCAAGCAAATCATAGTAAAATTGGTTTTGGAGAAAAGCAAAGTCTTTTCGTTGGACAAGTGCATAAAATGTCATATATACAAACAGAAATATCATGTTTGTTTGCCGCAGTTCCTCTAGTTTCTCGCTTAGAAAATACGAATGTGTAGAGCTGGTGTCTCCATGTGGAACCACTGAGTGTTTCCCAGTACAAAATTAAATGTTCCCTGATAAAAAAAAATGTTTCAAAACAATAAAGTCCTTTGATAATATCCAGAAAACACAAACACAGAGGCTGTGGCAATATCTGTGATTGAGTTAGCCAAAACAAAAGCGGATATTTCCCCTTTCATCCAGTCATATCCGGACAAAGTGGTGTGGAATTTGTATGCAATAGACCAAGCAAATCATAGTAAAAATGGTTTTGGAGAAAAGCAAAGTCATTTCATTAGGCAGGTGCATAAAATGTCATGTATACAAACAGAAATATCATGTTTGTTTGCCGCAGTTCCTCTAGATTTCTCCCTAGAATACACGAATAGGAAGAACTGGTTTCTGCATGTGGAACCAGTGATTGTTTCCCAGTACAAAATTAAATGCTCCCTGATTAAAAAAAATTCAAAACAATAATGACCATTGATAATATCCAGAAAACCCAAACACAGGGGCTGTGGCAATATCTGGGATTGAGTTAGCCAAAACAAAACCGGATATTTCCGGATTCATGCAGTAATATCCGGACAAAGTGTTCTGGAATTCCTATGCAATGAACCGAGAAAATCACAGTAAAAATGGTTTTGGAGAAAAGCAAAGTCCTTTCTTTAGGCAAGTGCATAAAATGTTATGTATACTAACAGAAATATCATGTTTGCTTGCCGCAGTTCCTCTAGTTTTCTCCCTAGAATACACGAATAGGAAGAACTGGTTTCTGCATGTGGAACCAGTGATTGTTTCCCTGTACAAAATTAAATGCTCCCTGATTAAAAAAAAACGTTCAAAACAATAATGACCATTGGTAATATCCAGAAAACACAAACACAGAGGCTATGGCAATATCTGGGATTGAGTTAACCAAAACAAAACCGGATATTTCCCCTTTCATGCAGTCATATCCGGACAAAGTGGTGTGGAATTTGTATGCAATAGACCAAGCAAATCATAGTAAAAATGGTTTTGGAGAAAAGCAAAGTCATTTCATTAGGCAGGTGCATAACATGTCATGTATACAAACAGAATTATCATGTTTGTTTGCTGCAGTTCCTCTAGCATTCTCCGTATAATTTACAAATATTTAGAGCTGGTGTCTCCATGTGGAACCACTGAGTGATTCCCAGTACCAAATTAAATGTTCCCTGATAAAAAAATGTTTCAAAACAATAAAGTCCTTTGATAATATCCAGAAAACACAAACACAGGGGCTGTGGCAATATCTGGGATTGAGTTAGCCAAAACAAAACCGGATATTTCCGGTTTCATGCAGTCATATCCGGGCAAAGTGGTGTGGAATTTGTATGCAATAGACCAAGCAAATCATAGTAAAAATGGTTTTGGAGAAAAGCAAAGTCCTTTCTTTAGGCAAGTGCATAAAATGTCATGTATACAAACAGAAATATCATGTTTGTTTGCCGCAGTTCCTCTAGTTTCTCGCTTAGAAAATACGAATGCGTAGAGCTGGTGTCTCCATGTGGAACCACTGAGTGTTTCCCAGTACAAAATTAAAGGTTCGTGATAAAAAAAAACTTTCAAAAAAATAATGACCATTGATAATATCCAGAAAACACAAACACAGAGGCTCTGGCAATCTGGGATTGAGTTAGCCAAAAGAAAACCGGATATTTCCGGTTTCATGCAGTCATATCCGGACAAAGTGGTGTGGAATTTGTATGCAATAGACCAAGAAAATCATAGTAAAAATGGTTTTGGAGAAAAGCAATGTCTTTTCGTTGGACAAGTGCATAAAATGTCATGTATACAAACAGAAATATCATGTTTGTTTGCCGCAGTTCTTCTAGCTTTCTCCTAGAAAATACAAATGTGTAGAGCTTGTGTCTCCATGTGGAACCAATTAGAGTTTCCCAGTACAAATTTAAATGTTCCCTGATAAAAAACATTCAAAACAATAATGACCATTGATAATATCCAGAAAACAGAAACACAGAGGCTGTCGCAATATCTGTGATTGAGTTAGCCAAAACAAAAGCGGATATTTCCCCTTTCATCCAAACATATCCGGAGAAGTGGTGTGGAATTTGTATGCAATAGACCAAGCAAATCATAGTAAAATGGTTTTGGAGAAAAGCAAAGTCCTTTCTTTAGGCAAGTGCATAAAATGTCATGTATACAAACAGAGATATCATGTTTGTTTGCCGCAGTTCCTCTATTTTTCTCCCTAGAATACACGAATAGGAAGAACTGGTTTCTGCATGTGGAACCAGTGATTGTTTCCCTGTACAAAATTAAATGCTCCCTGATTAAAAAAAAATTCAAAACAATAATGACCATTGATAATATCCAGAAAACACAAACACAGAGGCTGTCGCAATCTGGGATTGAGTTAGCCAAAACAAAACCGGATATTTCCGGTTTCATGCAGTCATATCCGGACAAAGTGGTGTGGAATTTGTATGCAATAGACCAAGCAAATCATAGTAAAAATGGTTTTGGAGAAAAGCAAAGTCATTTCATTAGGCAGGTGCATAAAATGTCATGTATACAAACAGAAATATCATGTTTGTTTGCCGCAGTTCCTCTAGTTTTCTCCCTAGAATACACGAATAGGAAAAACTGGTTTCTGCATGTGGAACCAGTGATTGTTTCCCAGTACAAAATTAAATGCTCCCTGATTAAAAAAAAATTCAAAACAATAATGACCATTGATAATATCCAGAAAACACAAACACAGGGGCTGTGGCAATATCTGGGATTGAGTTAGCCAAAACAAAACCGGATATTTCCAATTTCATGCAGTCATATCCGGAGAAAGTGTTCTGGAATTCCTATGCAATGAACCGAGAAAATCACAGTAAAAATGGTTTTGGAGAAAAGCAAAGTCCTTTCTTTAGGCAAGTGCATAAAATGTCAGGTATACAAACAGAAATATCATGTTTGCTTGCCGCAGTTCCTCTAGTTTTCTCCCTAGAATACACCAATAGGAAGAACTGGTTTCTGCATGTGGAACCAGTGATTCTTTCCCAGTACAAAATTAAATGCTCCCTGATTAAAAAAAAACGTTCAAAACAATAATGACCATTGGTAATATCCAGAAAACACAAACACAGGGGCTGTGGCAATATCTGGGATTGAGTTAACCAAAACAAAACCGGATATTTCCGGTTTCATGCAGTCTTATCCGGACAAAGTGGTGTGGAATTTGTATGCAATAGACCAAGCAAATCATAGTAAAAATGGTTTTGGAGAAAAGCAAAGTCATTTCATTAGGCAGGTGCATAACATGTCATGTATACAAACAGAATTATCATGTTTGTTTGCTGCAGTTCCTCTAGCATTCTCCGTATAATTTAAAAATATTTAGAGCTGGTGTCTCCATGTGGAACCACTGAGTGTTTCCCAGTACAAAATTAAATGTTCCCTGATAAAAAAATGTTTCAAAACAATAAAGTCCTTTGAAAATATCCAGAAAACACAAACACAGGGGCTGTGGCAATATCTGGGATTGAGTTAGCCAAAACAAAACCGGATATGTCCGGTTTCATGCAGTCATGTCCAGGCAAAGTGGTGTGGAATTTGTATGCAATAGACCAAGCAAATCATAGTAAAAATGGTTTTGGAGAAAAGCAAACTCCTTTCTTTAGGCAAGTGCATAAAATGTCATGTATACAAACAGAAATATCATGTTTGTTTGCCGCAGTTCTTCTAGCTTTCTCCTAGAAAATACGAATGTGTAGAGCTTGTGTCTCCATGTGGAACCAATTAGAGTTTCCCAGTACAAAATTAAATGTTCCCTGATAAAAAACATTCAAAACAATAAAGTCCTTTGATAATATCCAGAAAACAGAAACACAGAGGCTGTCGCAATATCTGTGATTGAGTTAGCCAAAACAAAAGCGAATATTTCCCCTTTCATCCAATCATATCCGGAAAAAGTGGTGTGGAATTTGTATGCAATAGACCAAGCAAATCATAGTAAAATGGTTTTGGAGAAAAGCAAAGTCCTTTCTTTAGGCAAGTGCATAAAATGTCATGTATACAAACAGAGATATCATGTTTGCTTGCCGCAGTTCCTCTAGTTTTCTCCCTAGAATACACGAATAGGAAGAACTGGTTTCTGCATGTGGAACCAGTGATTGTTTCCCTGTACAAAATTAAATGCTCCCTGATTAAAAAAAAACGTTCAAAACAATAATGACCATTGGTAATATCCAGAAAACACAAACACAGGGGCTGTGGCAATATCTGGGATTGATTTAGCCAAAACAAAACCGGATATTTCCGGTTTCATGCAGTCATATCCGGACAAAGTGGTGTAGAATTTGTATGCAATAGACCACGCAAATCATAGTAAAAATGGTTTTGGAGAAAAGCAAAGTCTTTTCGTTGGACAAGTGCATAAAATGTCATGTATACAAACAGAAATATCATGTTTGCTTGCCGCAGTTCCTCTAGTTTTCTCCCTAGAATACACGAATAGGAAGAACTGGTTTCTGCATGTGGAACCAGTGATTGTTTCCCAGTACAAAATTAAATGCTCCCTGATTAAAAAAAAAAACGTTCAAAACAATAATGACCATTTGTAATATCCAGAAAACACAAACACAGGGGCTGTGGCAATATCTCTGATTGAGTTAACCAAAACAAAACCGGATATTTCCGGTTTCATGCAGTCTTATCCGGACAAAGTGGTGTGGAATTTGTATGCAATAGACCAAGCAAATCATAGTAAAAATGGTTTTGGAGAAAAGCAAAGTCATTTCATTAGGCAAGTGCATAAAATGTCATGTATACAAACAGAATTATCATGTTTGTTTGCTGCAGTTCCTTTAGCATTCTCCGTATAATTTACAAAAGTTTAGAGCTGGTGTCTCCATGTGGAACCACTGAGTGTTTCCCAGTACAAAATTAAATGTTCCCTGATAAAAAAATGTTTCAAAACAATAAAGTCCTTTGATAATATCCAGAAAACACAAACACAGGGGCTGTGGCAATATCTGGGATTGAGTTAGCCAAAACAAAACCGGATATTTCCGGTTTCATGCAGTCATATCTGGGCAAAGTGGTGTGGAATTTGTATGCAATAGACCAAGCAAATCATAGTAAAAATGGTTTTGGAGAAAAGCAATGTCTTTTCGTTGGACAAGTGCATAAAATGTCATGTATACAAACAGAAATATCATGTTTGTTTGCCGCAGTTCTTCTAGCTTTCTCCTAGAAAATACAAATGTGTAGAGCTTGTGTCTCCATGTGGAACCAGTTAGAGTTTCCCAGTACAAAATTAAATGTTCCCTGATAAAAACATTCAAAACAATAAAGTCCTTTGATAATATCCAGAAAACAGAAACACAGAGGCTGTCGCAATATCTGTGATTGAGTTAGCCAAAACCAAAGCGGATATTTCCCCTTTCATCCAATCATATCCGGACAAAGTGGTGTGGAATTTGTATGCAATAGACCAAGCAAATCATAGTAAAATGGTTTTGGAGAAAAGCAAAGTCCTTTCTTTAGGCAAGTGCATAAAATGTCATGTATACAAACAGAGATATCATGTTTGTTTGCCGCAGTTCCTCTATTTTTCTCCCTAGAATACACGAATAGGAAGAACTGGTTTCTGCATGTGGAACCAGTGATTGTTTCCCTGTACAAAATTAAATGTTCCCTGATTAAAAAAAATTCAAACAATAATGACCATTGATAATATCCAGAAAACACAAACACAGAGGCTGTCGCAATCTGGGATTGAGTTAGCCAAAACAAAACCGGATATTTCCGGTTTCATGCAGTCATATCCGGACAAAGTGGTGTGGAATTTGTATGCAATAGACCAAGCAAATCATAGTAAAAATGGTTTTGGAGAAAAGCAAAGTCATTTCATTAGGCAGGTGCATAAAATGTCATGTATACAAACAGAAATATCATGTTTGTTTGCCGCAGTTCCTCTAGTTTTCTCCCTAGAATACACGAATAGGAAAAACTGGTTTCTGCATGTGGAACCAGTGATTGTTTCCCAGTACAAAATTAAATGCTCCCTGATTAAAAAAAAATTCAAAACAATAATGACCATTGATAATATCCAGAAAACACAAACACAGGGGCTGTGGCAATATCTGGGATTGAGTTAGCCAAAACAAAACCGGATATTTCCGGTTTCATCCAGTCATATCCGGACAAAGTGTTCTGGAATTCCTATGCAATGAACCGAGAAAATCACAGTAAAAATGGTTTTGGAGAAAAGCAAAGTCCTTTCTTTAGGCAAGTGCATAAAATGTCATGTATACAAACAGAAATATCATGTTTGCTTGCCGCAGTTCCTCTAGTTTTCTCCCTAGAATACAACAATAGGAATTACTGGTTTCTGCATGTGGAACCAGTGATTGTTTCCCAGTACAAAATTAAATGCTCCCTGATTAAAAAAAACGTTCAAAACAATAATGACCATTGGTAATATCCAGAAAACACAAACACAGGGGCTGTGGCAAAATCTGGGATTGAGTTAGCAAAACAAAACCGGATATTTCCGGTTTCATGCAGTCATATCCGGACATAGTGGTGAGAAATCCTATGTAATGGACCGAGAAAATCATAGTAAAAATGGTTTTGGAGAAAAGCAAGTCCTTTCTTTAGGCAAGTGCATAAAATATCATGTATACAAACAGAGATATCATGTTTGTTTGCCGCAGTTCCTCTAGTTTTCTCCCTAGAATACACGAATAGGAAGAACTGGTTTCTGCATGTGGATCCAGGGATCGTTTCCCTGTACAAAATTAAATGCTCACTGATTAAAATAAAAAACTTTCCAAACAATAATGACCATTGATAATATCCAGAAAACACAAACACAGGGGCTGTGGCAATATCTGGGATTGAGTTAGCCAAAACAAAAGCGGATATTTCCGGTTTCATGCAGTCATATCCGGGCAAAGTGGTGTGGAATTTGTATGCAATAGACCAAGCAAATCATAGTAAAATGGTTTTGGAGAAAAGCAAAGTCCTTTCTTTAGGCAAGTGCATAAAATATCATGTATACAAACAGAAATATCATGTTTGTTTGCCGCAGTTCCTCTAGTTTTCTCCCTAGAATACACGAATAGGAAGAACTGGTTTCTGCATGTGGAACCAGTGATTGTTTCCCTGTACAAAATTAAATGCTCCCTGATTAAAAAAAAATTCAAAACAATAATGACCATTGATAATATCCAGAAAACACAAACACAGGGGCTGTGGCAATCTGGGATTGAGTTAGCCAAAACAAAACCGGATATTTCCGGATTCATGCAGTCATATCCGGACAAAGTGGTGTGGAATTTGTATGCAATAGACCAAGAAAATCATAGTAAAAATGGTTTTGGAGAAAAGCAATCTCCTTTCTTTAGGCAAGTGCATAAAATGTCATGTATACAAACAGAAATATCATGTTTGTTTGCCGCAGTTCCTCTAGTTTTTTCCCTAGAATGCACGAATAGGATGAACTGGTTTCTGCATGTGGAACCAGTGATTCTTTCCCTGTGCAAAATTAAATGCTCACTGATTAAAAAAAACATTCAAAACAATAATGACCATTGGTAATATCCAGAAAACACAAACACAGAGGCTGTGGCAATCTGGGATTGAGTTAGCCAAAACAAAACCGGATATTTCCAGTTTCATGCAGTCATATCCGGACAAAGTGGTGTGGAATTTGTATGCAATAGACCAAGCAAATCATAGTAAAATTGGTTTTGGAGAAAAGCAAAGTCTTTTCGTTGGACAAGTGCATAAAATGTCATATATACAAACAGAAATATCATGTTTGTTTGCCGCAGTTCCTCTAGTTTCTCGCTTAGAAAATACGAATGTGTAGAGCTGGTGTCTCCATGTGGAACCACTGAGTGTTTCCCAGTACAAAATTAAATGTTCCCTGATAAAAAAAAATGTTTCAAAACAATAAAGTCCTTTGATAATATCCAGAAAACACAAACACAGAGGCTGTGGCAATATCTGTGATTGAGTTAGCCAAAACAAAAGCGGATATTTCCCCTTTCATCCAGTCATATCCGGACAAAGTGGTGTGGAATTTGTATGCAATAGACCAAGCAAATCATAGTAAAAATGGTTTTGGAGAAAAGCAAAGTCATTTCATTAGGCAGGTGCATAAAATGTCATGTATACAAACAGAAATATCATGTTTGTTTGCCGCAGTTCCTCTAGATTTCTCCCTAGAATACACGAATAGGAAGAACTGGTTTCTGCATGTGGAACCAGTGATTGTTTCCCAGTACAAAATTAAATGCTCCCTGATTAAAAAAAATTCAAAACAATAATGACCATTGATAATATCCAGAAAACCCAAACACAGGGGCTGTGGCAATATCTGGGATTGAGTTAGCCAAAACAAAACCGGATATTTCCGGATTCATGCAGTAATATCCGGACAAAGTGTTCTGGAATTCCTATGCAATGAACCGAGAAAATCACAGTAAAAATGGTTTTGGAGAAAAGCAAAGTCCTTTCTTTAGGCAAGTGCATAAAATGTTATGTATACTAACAGAAATATCATGTTTGCTTGCCGCAGTTCCTCTAGTTTTCTCCCTAGAATACACGAATAGGAAGAACTGGTTTCTGCATGTGGAACCAGTGATTGTTTCCCTGTACAAAATTAAATGCTCCCTGATTAAAAAAAAACGTTCAAAACAATAATGACCATTGGTAATATCCAGAAAACACAAACACAGAGGCTATGGCAATATCTGGGATTGAGTTAACCAAAACAAAACCGGATATTTCCCCTTTCATGCAGTCATATCCGGACAAAGTGGTGTGGAATTTGTATGCAATAGACCAAGCAAATCATAGTAAAAATGGTTTTGGAGAAAAGCAAAGTCATTTCATTAGGCAGGTGCATAACATGTCATGTATACAAACAGAATTATCATGTTTGTTTGCTGCAGTTCCTCTAGCATTCTCCGTATAATTTACAAATATTTAGAGCTGGTGTCTCCATGTGGAACCACTGAGTGATTCCCAGTACCAAATTAAATGTTCCCTGATAAAAAAATGTTTCAAAACAATAAAGTCCTTTGATAATATCCAGAAAACACAAACACAGGTGCTGTGGCAATATCTGGGATTGAGTTAGCCAAAACAAAACCGGATATTTCCGGTTTCATGCAGTCATATCCGGGCAAAGTGGTGTGGAATTTGTATGCAATAGACCAAGCAAATCATAGTAAAAATGGTTTTGGAGAAAAGCAAAGTCCTTTCTTTAGGCAAGTGCATAAAATGTCATGAATACAAACAGAAATATCATGTTTGTTTGCCGCAGTTCCTCTAGTTTCTCGCTTAGAAAATACGAATGCGTAGAGCTGGTGTCTCCATGTGGAACCACTGAGTGTTTCCCAGTACAAAATTAAATGTTCGTGATAAAAAAAAAACTTTCAAAAAAATAATGACCATTGATAATATCCAGAAAACACAAACACAGAGGCTCTGGCAATCTGGGATTGAGTTAGCCAAAAGAAAACCGGATATTTCCGGTTTCATGCAGTCATATCCGGACAAAGTGGTGTGGAATTTGTATGCAATAGACCAAGAAAATCATAGTAAAAATGGTTTTGGAGAAAAGCAATGTCTTTTCGTTAGACAAGTGCATAAAATGTCATGTATACAAACAGAAATATCATGTTTGTTTGCCGCAGTTCTTCTAGCTTTCTCCTAGAAAATACAAATGTGTAGAGCTTGTGTCTCCATGTGGAACCAATTAGAGTTTCCCAGTACAAATTTAAATGTTCCCTGATAAAAAACATTCAAAACAATAATGACCATTGATAATATCCAGAAAACAGAAACACAGAGGCTGTCGCAATATCTGTGATTGAGTTAGCCAAAACAAAAGCGGATATTTCCCCTTTCATCCAAACATATCCGGACAAAGTGGTGTGGAATTTGTATGCAATAGACCAAGCAAATCATAGTAAAATGGTTTTGGAGAAAAGCAAAGTCCTTTCTTTAGGCAAGTGCATAAAATGTCATGTATACAAACAGAGATATCATGTTTGTTTGCCGCAGTTCCTCTATTTTTCTCCCTAGAATACACGAATAGGAAGAACTGGTTTCTGCATGTGGAACCAGTGATTGTTTCCCTGTACAAAATTAAATGCTCCCTGATTAAAAAAAAATTCAAAACAATAATGACCATTGATAATATCCAGAAAACACAAACACAGAGGCTGTCGCAATCTGGGATTGAGTTAGCCAAAACAAAACCGGATATTTCCGGTTTCATGCAGTCATATCCGGACAAAGTGGTGTGGAATTTGTATGCAATAGACCAAGCAAATCATAGTAAAAATGGTTTTGGAGAAAAGCAAAGTCATTTCATTAGGCAGGTGCATAAAATGTCATGTATACAAACAGAAATATCATGTTTGTTTGCCGCAGTTCCTCTAGTTTTCTCCCTAGAATACACGAATAGGAAAAACTGGTTTCTGCATGTGGAACCAGTGATTGTTTCCCAGTACAAAATTAAATGCTCCCTGATTAAAAAAAAATTCAAAACAATAATGACCATTGATAATATCGAGAAAACACAAACACAGGGGCTGTGGCAATATCTGGGATTGAGTTAGCCAAAACAAAACCGGATATTTCTGATTTCATGCAGTCATATCCGGAGAAAGTGTTTTGGAATTCCTATGCAATGAACCGAGAAAATCACAGTAAAAATGGTTTTGGAGAAAAGCAAAGTCCTTTCTTTAGGCAAGTGCATAAAATGTCATGTATACAAACAGAAATATCATGTTTGCTTGCCGCAGTTCCTCTAGTTTTCTCCCTAGAATACACCAATAGGAAGAACTGGTTTCTGCATGTGGAACCAGTGATTCTTTCCCAGTACAAAATTAAATGCTCCCTGATTAAAAAAAAACGTTCAAAACAATAATGACCATTGGTAATATCCAGAAAACACAAACACAGGGGCTGTGGCAATATCTGGGATTGAGTTAACCAAAACAAAACCGGATATTTCCGGTTTCATGCAGTCTTATCCGGACAAAGTGGTGTGGAATTTGTATGCAATAGACCAAGCAAATCATAGTAAAAATGGTTTTGGAGAAAAGCAAAGTCATTTCATTAGGCAGGTGCATAACATGTCATGTATACAAACAGAATTATCATGTTTGTTTGCTGCAGTTCCTCTAGCATTCTCCGTATAATTTAAAAATATTTAGAGCTGGTGTCTCCATGTGGAACCACTGAGTGTTTCCCAGTACAAAATTAAATGTTCCCTGATAAAAAAATGTTTCAAAACAATAAAGTCCTTTGATAATATCCAGAAAACACAAACACAGGGGCTGTGGCAATATCTGGGATTGAGTTAGCCAAAACAAAACCGGATATGTCCGGTTTCATGCAGTCATGTCCAGGCAAAGTGGTGTGGAATTTGTATGCAATAGACCAAGCAAATCATAGTAAAAATGGTTTTGGAGAAAAGCAAACTCCTTTCTTTAGGCAAGTGCATAAAATGTCATGTATACAAACAGAAATATCATGTTTGTTTGCCGCAGTTCTTCTAGCTTTCTCCTAGAAAATACGAATGTGTAGAGCTTGTGTCTCCATGTGGAACCAATTAGAGTTTCCCAGTACAAAATTAAATGTTCCCTGATAAAAAACATTCAAAACAATAAAGTCCTTTGATAATATCCAGAAAACAGAAACACAGAGGCTGTCGCAATATCTGTGATTGAGTTAGCCAAAACAAAAGCGAATATTTCCCCTTTCATCCAATCATATCCGGACAAAGTGGAGTGGAATTTGTATGCAATAGACCAAGCAAATCATAGTAAAATGGTTTTGAAGAAAAGCAAAGTCATTTCATTAGGCAGGTGCATAAAATGCCATGTATACAAACAGAGATATCATGTTTGCTTGCCGCAGTTCCTCTAGTTTTCTCCCTAGAATACACGAATAGGAAGAACTGGTTTCTGCATGTGGAACCAGTGATTGTTTCCCTGTACAAATTAAATGCTCCCTGATTAAAAAAAAACGTTCAAAACAATAATGACCATTGGTAATATCCAGAAAACACAAACACAGGGGCTGTGGCAATATCTGGGATTGATTTAGCCAAAACAAAACCGGATATTTCCGGTTTCATGCAGTCATATCCGGACAAAGTGGTGTGGAATTTGTATGCAATAGACCACGCAAATCATAGTAAAAATGGTTTTGAAGAAAAGCAAAGTCTTTTCGTTGGACAAGTGCATAAAATGTCATGTATACAAACAGAAATATCATGTTTGCTTGCCGCAGTTCCTCTAGTTTTCTCCCTAGAATACACGAATAGGAAGAACTGGTTTCTGCATGTGGAACCAGTGATTGTTTCCCACTACAAAATTAAATGCTCCCTGATTAAAAAAAAAACGTTCAAAACAATAATGACCATTTGTAATATCCAGAAAACACAAACACAGGGGCTGTGGCAATATCTCTGATTGAGTTAACCAAAACAAAACCGGATATTTCCGGTTTCATGCAGTCTTATCCGGACAAAGTGGTGTGGAATTTGTATGCAATAGACCAAGCAAATCATAGTAAAAATGGTTTTGGAGAAAAGCAAAGTCATTTCATTAGGCAGGTGCATAAAATGTCATGTATACAAACAGAATTATCATGTTTGTTTGCTGCAGTTCCTTTAGCATTCTCCGTATAATTTACAAAAGTTTAGAGCTGGTGTCTCCATGTGGAACCACTGAGTGTTTCCCAGTACAAAATTAAATGTTCCCTGATAAAAAAATGTTTCAAAACAATAAAGTCCTTTGATAATATCCAGAAAACACAAACACAGGGGCTGTGGCAATATCTGGGATTGAGTTAGCCAAAACAAAACCGGATATTTCCGGTTTCATGCAGTCATATCTGGGCAAAGTGGTGTGGAATTTGTATGCAATAGACCAAGCAAATCATAGTAAAAATGGTTTTGGAGAAAAGCAATGTCTTTTCGTTGGACAAGTGCATAAAATGTCATGTATACAAACAGAAATATCATGTTTGTTTGCCGCAGTTCTTCTAGCTTTCTCCTAGAAAATACAAATGTGTAGAGCTTGTGTCTCCATGTGGAACCAGTTAGAGTTTCCCAGTACAAAATTAAATGTTCCCTGATAAAAAACATTCAAAACAATAAAGTCCTTTGATAATATCCAGAAAACAGAAACACAGAGGCTGTCGCAATATCTGTGATTGAGTTAGCCAAAACCAAAGCGGATATTTCCCCTTTCATCCAATCATATCCGGACAAAGTGGTGTGGAATTTGTATGCAATAGACCAAGCAAATCATAGTAAAATGGTTTTGGAGAAAAGCAAAGTCCTTTCTTTAGGCAAGTGCATAAAATGTCATGTATACAAACAGAGATATCATGTTTGTTTGCCGCAGTTCCTCTATTTTTCTCCCTAGAATACACGAATAGGAAGAACTGGTTTCTGCATGTGGAACCAGTGATTGTTTCCCTGTACAAAATTAAATGCTCCCTGATTAAAAAAAATTCAAAACAATAATGACCATTGATAATATCCAGAAAACACAAACACAGAGGCTGTCGCAATCTGGGATTGAGTTAGCCAAAACAAAACCGGATATTTCCGGTTTCATGCAGTCATATCCGGACAAAGTGGTGTGGAATTTGTATGCAATAGACCAAGCAAATCATAGTAAAAATGGTTTTGGAGAAAAGCAAAGTCATTTCATTAGGCAGGTGCATAAAATGTCATGTATACAAACAGAAATATCATGTTTGTTTGCCGCAGTTCCTCTAGTTTTCTCCCTAGAATACACGAATAGGAAAAACTGGTTTCTGCATGTGGAACCAGTGATTGTTTCCCAGTACAAAATTAAATGCTCCCTGATTAAAAAAAAATTCAAAACAATAATGACCATTGATAATATCCAGAAAACACAAACACAGGGGCTGTGGCAATATCTGGGATTGAGTTAGCCAAAACAAAAGCGGATATTTCCGGTTTCATGCAGTCATATCCGGACAAAGTGTTCTGGAATTCCTATGCAATGAACCGAGAAAATCACAGTAAAAATGGTTTTGGAGAAAAGCAAAGTCCTTTCTTTAGGCAAGTGCATAAAATGTCATGTATACAAACAGAAATATCATGTTTGCTTGCCGCAGTTCCTCTAGTTTTCTCCCTAGAATACACGAATAGGAAGAACTGGTTTCTGCATGTGGAACCAGTGATTGTTTCCCAGTACAAAATTAAATGCTCCCTGATTAAAAAAAAACGTTCAAAACAATAATGACCATTGGTAATATCCAGAAAACACAAACACAGGGGCTGTGGCAATATCTGTGATTGAGTTAGCCAAAACAAAACCGGATATTTCCGGTTTCATGCAGTCTTATCCGGACAAAGTGGTGTGGAATTTGTATGCAATAGACGAAGCAAATCATAGTAAAAATGGTTTTGGAGAAAAGCAAAGTCATTTCATTAGGCAGGTGCATAAAATGTCATGTATACAAACAGAATTATCATGTTTGTTTGCTGCAGTTCCTCTAGCATTCTCCGTATAATTTACAAATATTTAGAGCTGGTGTCTCCATGTGGAACCACTGAGTGTTTCCCAGTACAAAATTAAATGTTCCCTGATAAAAAAATGTTTCAAAACAATAAAGTCCTTTGATAATATCCAGAAAACACAAACACAGGGGCTGTGGCAATATCTGGGATTGAGTTAGCCAAAACAAAACCGGATATTTCCGGTTTCATGCAGTCATATCTGGGCAAAGTGGTGTGGAATTTGTATGCAATAGACCAAGCAAATCATAGTAAAAATGGTTTTGGAGAAAAGCAAAGTCCTTTCTTTAGGCAAGTGCATAAAATGTCATGTATACAAACAGAAATATCATGTTTGTTTGCCGCAGTTCCTCTAGTTTCTCGCTTAGAAAATACGAATGCGTAGAGCTGGTGTCTCCATGTGGAACCACTGAGTGTTTCCCAGTACAAAATTAAATGTTCCTGATAAAAAAAAACATTCAAAAAATAATGACCATTGATAATATCCAGAAAACACAAACACAGAGGCTGTGGCAATCTGGGATTGAGTTAGCCAAAACAAAACCGGATATTTCCGGTTTCATGCAGTCATATCCGGACAAAGTGGTGTGGAATTTGTATGCAATAGAACAAGCAAATCATAGTAAAATGGTTTTGGAGAAAAGCAAAGTCCTTTCTTTAGGCAAGTGCATAAAATGTCATGTATACAAACAGAAATATCATGTTTGCTTGCCGCAGTTCCTCTAGTTTTCTCCCTAGAATACACGAATAGGAAGAACTGGTTTCTGCATGTGGAACCAGTGATTCTTTCCCAGTACAAAATTAAATGCTCCCTGATTAAAAAAAAACGTTCAAAACAATAATGACCATTGGTAATATCCAGAAAACACAAACACAGGGGCTGTGGCAATATCTGGGATTGAGTTAACCAAAACAAAACCGGATATTTCCGGTTTCATGCAGTCTTATCCGGACAAAGTGGTGTGGAATTTGTATGCAATAGACCAAGCAAATCATAGTAAAAATGGTTTTGGAGAAAAGCAAAGTCATTTCATTAGGCAGGTGCATAACATGTCATGTATACAAACAGAATTATCATGTTTGTTTGCTGCAGTTCCTCTAGCATTCTCCGTATAATTTAAAAATATTTAGAGCTGGTGTCTCCATGTGGAACCACTGAGTGTTTCCCAGTACAAAATTAAATGTTCCCTGATAAAAAAATGTTTCAAAACAATAAAGTCCTTTGATAATATCCAGAAAACACAAACACAGGGGCTGTGGCAATATCTGGGATTGAGTTAGCCAAAACAAAACCGGATATGTCCGGTTTCATGCAGTCATGTCCAGGCAAAGTGGTGTGGAATTTGTATGCAATAGACCAAGCAAATCATAGTAAAAATGGTTTTGGAGAAAAGCAAACTCCTTTCTTTAGGCAAGTGCATAAAATGTCATGTATACAAACAGAAATATCATGTTTGTTTGCCGCAGTTCTTCTAGCTTTCTCCTAGAAAATACGAATGTGTAGAGCTTGTGTCTCCATGTGGAACCAATTAGAGTTTCCCAGTACAAAATTAAATGTTCCCTGATAAAAACATTCAAAACAATAAAGTCCTTTGATAATATCCAGAAAACAGAAACACAGAGGCTGTCGCAATATCTGTGATTGAGTTAGCCAAAACAAAAGCGAATATTTCCCCTTTCATCCAATCATATCCGGACAAAGTGGAGTGGAATTTGTATGCAATAGACCAAGCAAATCATAGTAAAATGGTTTTGGAGAAAAGCAAAGTCCTTTCTTTAGGCAAGTGCATAAAATGTCATGTATACAAACAGAGATATCATGTTTGCTTGCCGCAGTTCCTCTAGTTTTCTCTTAGAATACACGAATAGGAAGAACTGGTTTCTGCATGTGGAACCAGTGATTGTTTCCCTGTACAAAATTAAATGCTCCCTGATTAAAAAAAAACGTTCAAAACAATAATGACCATTGGTAATATCCAGAAAACACAAACACAGGGGCTGTGGCAATATCTGGGATTGATTTAGCCAAAACAAAACCGGATATTTCCGGTTTCATGCAGTCATATCCGGACAAAGTGGTGTGGAATTTGTATGCAATAGACCACGCAAATCATAGTAAAAATGGTTTTGGAGAAAAGCAAAGTCTTTTCGTTGGACAAGTGCATAAAATGTCATGTATACAAACAGAAATATCATGTTTGCTTGCCGCAGTTCCTCTAGTTTTCTCCCTAGAATACACGAATAGGAAGAACTGGTTTCTGCATGTGGAACCAGTGATTGTTTCCCAGTACAAAATTAAATGCTCCCTGATTAAAAAAAAAACGTTCAAAACAATAATGACCATTTGTAATATCCAGAAAACACAAACACAGGGGCTGTGGCAATATCTCTGATTGAGTTAACCAAAACAAAACCGGATATTTCCGGTTTCATGCAGTCTTATCCGGACAAAGTGGTGTGGAATTTGTATGCAATAGACCAAGCAAATCATAGTAAAAATGGTTTTCTAGAAAAGCAAAGTCATTTCATTAGGCAGGTACATAAAATGTCATGTATACAAACAGAATTATCATGTTTGTTTGCTGCAGTTCCTTTAGCATTCTCCGTATAATTTACAAAAGTTTAGAGCTGGTGTCTCCATGTGGAACCACTGAGTGTTTCCCAGTACAAAATTAAATGTTCCCTGATAAAAAAATGTTTCGGCCGGCGCCGTGGCTCAACAGGCTAATCCTCCGCCTTGCGGCGCCAGCACACCGGGTTCTAGTCCCGGTCGGGGCACCGATCCTGTCCCGGTTGCCCCTCTTCCAGGCCAGCTCTCTGCTGTGGCCAGGGAGTGCAGTGGAGGATGGCTCAAGTTCTTGGGCCCTGCACCCCATGGGAGACCAGGAGAAGCACCTGGCTCCTGCCATCAGATCAGCGGGGTGCGCCGGCCGCAGCGCGCTACCGCGGCGGCCATTAGAGCGTGAACCAACGGCAAAAGGAAGACCTTTCTCTCTGTCTCTCTCTCTCTCACTGTCCACTCTGCCTGTCAAAAATAAAAAAAAATAAAATAAAATAAAATAAAATAAAGGAGTTTTTAAAAAAAAAAATGTTTCAAAACAATAAAGTCCTTTGACAATATCCAGAAAACACAAACACAGAGGCTGTGGCAATCTGGGATTGAGTTAGCCAAAACAAAACCGGATATTTCCGGTTTCATGCAGTCATATCCGGACAAAGTGGTGTGGAATTTGTATGCAATAGACCAAGCAAATCATAGTAAAATGGTTTTGGAGAAAAGCAAAGTCCTTTCTTTAGGCAAGTGCATAAAATGTCATGTATACAAACAGAAATATCATGTTTGTTTGCCGCAGTTCCTCTAGTTTTCTCCCTAGAATACACGAATAGGAAGAACTGGTTTCTGCATGTGGAACCAGTGATTGTTTCCCTGTACAAAATTAAATGCTCACTGATTACAAAAAAACATTCAAATCAATAATGACCATTGGTAATATCTAGAAAACACAAACACAGCGGCTGTGGCATTCTGGGATTGAGTTAGCCAAAACAAAACCGGATATTTCCGGTTTCATGCAGTCATATCCGGACAAAGTGGTGTGGAATTTGTATGCAATAGACCAAGAAAATCATAGTAAAAATGGTTTTGGAGAAAAGCAAAGTCTTTTCGTTGGACAAGTGCATAAAATGTCATGTATACAAACAGAAATATCATGTTTGCTTGCCGCAGTTCCTCTAGTTTTCTCCCTAGAATACACGAATAGGAAGAACTGGTTTCTGCATGTGGAACCAGTGATTGTTTCCCAGTACAAAATTAAATGCTCCCTGATTAAAAAAAAAGTTCAAAACAATAATGACCATTGGTAATATCCAGAAAACACAAACACAGGGGCTGTGGCAATATCTGTGATTGAGTTAACCAAAACAAAACCGGATATTTCCGGTTTCATGCAGTCATATCCGGACAAAGTGGTGTGGAATTTGTATGCAATAGACCAAGCAAATCATAGTAAAATGGTTTTGGAGAAAAGCAAAGTCCTTTCATTAGGCAGGTGCATAAAATGTCATGTATACAAACAGAATTATCATGTTTGTTTGCTGCAGTTCCTCTAGCATTCTCCGTATAATTTACAAAAGTTTAGAGCTGGTGTCTCCATGTGTAACCACTGAGTGTTTCCCAGTACAAAATTAAATGTTCCCTGATAAAAAAATGTTTCAAAACAATAAAGTCCTTTGATAATATCCAGAAAACACAAACACAGGGGCTGTGGCAATATCTGGGATTGAGTTAGCCAAAACAAAACCGGATATTTCCGGTTTCATGCAGTCATATACGGGCAAAGTGGTGTGGAATTTGTATGCAATAGACCAAGCAAATCATAGTAAAAATGGTTTTGGAGAAAAGCAAAGTCCTTTCTTTAGGCAAGTGCATAAAATGTCATGTATACAAACAGAAATATCATGTTTGTTTGCCGCAGTTCCTCTAGTTTCTCGCTTAGAAAATACGAATGCGTAGAGCTGGTGTCTCCATGTGGAACCACTGAGTGTTTCCCAGTACAAAATTAAATGTTCCTGATAAAAAAAAACATTCAAAAAATAATGACCATTGATAATATCCAGAAAACACAAACACAGAGGCTGTGGCAATCTGGGATTGAGTTAGCCAAAACAAAACCGGATATTTCCGGTTTCATGCAGTCATATCCGGACAAAGTGGTGTGGAATTTGTATGCAATAGACCAAGCAAATCATAGTAAAATGGTTTTGGAGAAAAGCAAAGTCCTTTCATTAGGCAGGTGCATAAAATGTCATGTATACAAACAGAAATATCATGTTTGTTTGCCGCAGTTCCTCTAGTTTTCTCCCTAGAATACACGAATAGGAAGAACTGGTTTCTGCATGTGGAACCAGTGATTGTTTCCCTGTACAAAATTAAATGCTCACTGATTACAAAAAAACATTCAAATCAATAATGACCATTGGTAATATCCAGAAAACACAAACACAGAGGCTGTGGCATTCTGGGATTGAGTTAGCCAAAACAAAACCGGATATTTCCGGTTTCATGCAGTCATATCCGGACAAAGTGGTGTGGAATTAGTATGCAATAGACCAAGAAAATCATAGTAAAAATGGTTTTGGAGAAAAGCAATGTCTTTTCGTTGGACAAGTGCATAAAATGTCATGTATACAAACAGAAATATCATGTTTGTTTGCCGCAGTTCTTCTAGGTTTCTCCTAGAAAATACGAATGTGTAGAGCTTGTGTCTCCATGTGGAACCAATTAGAGTTTCCCAGTACAAAATTAAATGTTCCCTGATAAAAAACATTCAAAACAATAAAGTCCTTTGATAATATCCAGAAAACAGAAACACAGAGGCTGTCGCAATATCTGGGATTGAGTTAGCCAAAACAAAAGCGAATATTTCCCCTTTCATCCAATCATATCCGGACAAAGTGGTGTGGAATTTGTATGCAATAGACCAAGCAAATCATAGTAAAAATGGTTTTGGAGAAAAGCAATGTCTTTTGGTTGGACAAGTGCATAAAATGTCATGTATACAAACAGAAATATCATGTTTGTTTGCCGCAGTTCTTCTAGCTTTCTCCTAGAAAATACAAATGTGTAGAGCTTGTGTCTCCATGTGGAACCAGTTAGAGTTTCCCAGTACAAAATTAAATGTTCCCTGATAAAAAACATTCAAAACAATAAAGTCCTTTGATAATATCCAGAAAACAGAAACACAGAGGCTGTCGCAATATCTGTGATTGAGTTAGCCAAAACCAAAGCGGATATTTCCCCTTTCATCCAATCATATCCGGACAAAGTGGTGTGGAATTTGTATGCAATAGACCAAGCAAATCATAGTAAAATGGTTTTGGAGAAAAGCAAAGTCCTTTCTTTAGGCAAGTGCATAAAATGTCATGTATACAAACAGAGATATCATGTTTGTTTGCCGCAGTTCCTCTATTTTTCTCCCTAGAATACACGAATAGGAAGAACTGGTTTCTGCATGTGGAACCAGTGATTGTTTCCCTGTACAAAATTAAATGCTCCCTGATTAAAAAAATTCAAAACAATAATGACCATTGGTAATATCCAGAAAACACAAACACAGAGGCTGTCGCAATCTGGGATTGAGTTAGCCAAAACAAAACCGGATATTTCCGGTTTCATGCAGTCATATCCGGACAAAGTGGTGTGGAATTTGTATGCAATAGACCAAGCAAATCATAGTAAAAATGGTTTTGGAGAAAAGCAAAGTCATTTCATTAGGCAGGTGCATAAAATGTCATGTATACAAACAGAAATATCATGTTTGTTTGCCGCAGTTCCTCTAGTTTTCTCCCTAGAATACACGAATAGGAAAAACTGGTTTCTGCATGTGGAACCAGTCATTGTTTCCCAGTACAAAATTAAATGCTCCCTGATTAAAAAAAATTCAAAACAATAATGACCATTGATAATATCCAGAAAACACAAACACAGGGGCTGTGGCAATATCTGGGATTGAGTTAGCCAAAACAAAACCGGATATTTCCGGTTTCATGCAGTCATATCCGGACAAAGTGTTCTGGAATTCCTATGCAATGAACCGAGAAAATCACAGTAAAAATGGTTTTGGAGAAAAGTAAAGTCCTTTCTTTAGGCAAGTGCATAAAATGTCATGTATACAAACAGAAATATCATGTTTGCTTGCCGCAGTTCCTCTAGTTTTCTCCCTAGAATACACGAATAGGAAGAACTGGTTTCTGCATGTGGAACCAGTGATTGTTTCCCAGTACAAAATTAAATGCTCCCTGATTAAAAAAAAACGTTCAAAACAATAATGACCATTGGTAATATCCAGAAAACACAAACACAGGGGCTGTGGCAATATCTGTGATTGAGTTAGCCAAAACAAAACCGGATATTTCCGGTTTCATGCAGTCTTATCCGGACAAAGTGGTGTGGAATTTGTATGCAATAGACGAAGCAAATCATAGTAAAAATGGTTTTGGAGAAAAGCAAAGTCATTTCATTAGGCAGGTGCATAAAATGTCATGTATACAAACAGAATTATCATGTTTGTTTGCTGCAGTTCCTCTAGCATTCTCCGTATAATTTACAAATATTTAGAGCTGGTGTCTCCATGTGGAACCACTGAGTGTTTCCCAGTACAAAATTAAATGTTCCCTGATAAAAAAATGTTTCAAAACAATAAAGTCCTTTGATAATATCCAGAAAACACAAACACAGGGGCTGTGGCAATATCTGGGATTGAGTTAGCCAAAACAAAACCGGATATTTCCGGTTTCATGCAGTCATATCTGGGCAAAGTGGTGTGGAATTTGTATGCAATAGACCAAGCAAATCATAGTAAAAATGGTTTTGGAGAAAAGCAAAGTCCTTTCTTTAGGCAAGTGCATAAAATGTCATGTATACAAACAGAAATATCATGTTTGTTTGCCGCAGTTCCTCTAGTTTTTCGCTTAGAAAATACGAATGCGTAGAGCTGGTGTCTCCATGTGGAACCACTGAGTGTTTCCCAGTACAAAATTAAATGTTCCTGATAAAAAAAAACATTCAAAAAATAATGACCATTGATAATATCCAGAAAACACAAACACAGAGGCTGTGGCAATCTGGGATTGAGTTAGCCAAAACAAAACCGGATATTTCCGGTTTCATGCAGTCATATCCGGACAAAGTGGTGTGGAATTTGTATGCAATAGAACAAGCAAATCATAGTAAAATGGTTTTGGAGAAAAGCAAAGTCCTTTCTTTAGGCAAGTGCATAAAATGTCATGTATACAAACAGAAATATCATGTTTGTTTGCCGCAGTTCCTCTAGTTTTCTCCCTAGAATACACGAATAGGAAGAACTGGTTTCTGCATGTGGAACCAGTGATTGTTTCCCTGTACAAAATTAAATGCTCACTGATTACAAAAAAACATTCAAATCAATAATGACCATTGGTAATATCTAGAAAACACAAACACAGCGGCTGTGGCATTCTGGGATTGAGTTAGCCAAAACAAAACCGGATATTTCCGGTTTCATGCAGTCATATCCGGACAAAGTGGTGTGGAATTTGTATGCAATAGACCAAGCAAATCATAGTAAAAATGGTTTTGGAGAAAAGCAATGTCTTTTCGTTGGACAAGTGCATAAAATGTCATGTATACAAACAGAAATATCATGTTTGTTTGCCGCAGTTCTTCTAGCTTTCTCCTAGAAAATACGAATGTGTAGAGCTTGAGTCTCCATGTGGAACCAATTAGAGTTTCCTAGTACAAAATTAAATGTTCCCTGATAAAAAACATTCAAAACAATAAAGTCCTTTGAAAATATCCAGAAAACAGAAACACAGAGGCTGTCGCAATATCTGTGATTGAGTTAGCCAAAACAAAAGCGAATATTTCCCCTTTCATCCAATCATATCCGGACAAAGTGGTGTGGAATTTGTATGCAATAGACCAAGCAAATCATAGTAAAATGGTTTTGGAGAAAAGCAAAGTCCTTTCTTTAGGCAAGTGCATAAAATGTCATGTATACAAACAGAGATATCATGTTTGCTTGCCGCAGTTCCTCTAGTTTTCTCCCTAGAATACACGAATAGGAAGAACTGGTTTCTGCATGTGGAACCAGTGATTGTTTCCCTGTACAAAATTAAATGCTCCCTGATTAAAAAAAAACGTTCAAAACAATAATGACCATTGGTAATATCCAGAAAACACAAACACAGGGGCTGTGGCAATATCTGGGATTGATTTAGCCAAAACAAAACCGGATATTTCCGGTTTCATGCAGTCATATCCGGACAAAGTGGTGTGGAATTTGTGTGCAATAGACCACGCAAATCATAGTAAAAATGGTTTTGGAGAAGGGCAAAGTCTTTTCGTTGGACAAGTGCATAAAATGTCATGTATACAAACAGAAATATCATGTTTGCTTGCCGCAGTTCCTCTAGTTTTCTCCCTAGAATACACGAATAGGAAGAACTGGTTTCTGCATGTGGAACCAGTGATTGTTTCCCTGTACAAAATTAAATGCTCCCTGATTAAAAAAAAAGTTCAAAACAATAATGACCATTGGTAATATCCAGAAAACACAAACACAGGGGCTGTGGCAATATCTGTGATTGAGTTAACCAAAACAAAACCGGATATTTCCGGTTTCATGCAGTCATATCCGGACAAAGTGGTGTGGAATTTGTATGCAATAGACCAAGCAAATCATAGTAAAAATGGTTTTGGAGAAAAGCAAAGTCATTTCATTAGGCAGGTGCATAAAATGTCATGTATACAAACAGAAATATCATGTTTGTTTGCCGCAGTTCTTCTAGCTTTCTCCTAGAAAATACGAATGTGTAGAGCTTGTGTCTCCATGTGGAACCAATTAGAGTTTCCTAGTACAAAATTAAATGTTCCCTGATAAAAAACATTCAAAACAATAAAGTCCTTTGATAATATCCAGAAAACAGAAACACAGAGGCTGTCGCAATATCTGTGATTGAGTTAGCCAAAACAAAAGCGAATATTTCCCCTTTCATCCAATCATATCCGGACAAAGTGGTGTGGAATTTGTATGCAATAGACCAAGCAAATCATAGTAAAATGGTTTTGGAGAAAAGCAAAGTCCTTTCTTTAGGCAAGTGCATAAAATGTCATGTATACAAACAGAGATATCATGTTTGCTTGCCGCAGTTCCTCTAGTTTTCTCCCTAGAATACACGAATAGGAAGAACTGGTTTCTGCATGTGGAACCAGTGATTGTTTCCCTGTACAAAATTAAATGCTCCCTGATTAAAAAAAAAACGTTCAAAACAATAATGACCATTGGTAATATCCAGAAAACACAAACAGAGGGGCTGTGGCAATATCTGGGATTGATTTAGCCAAAACAAAACCGGATATTTCCGGTTTCATGCAGTCATATCCGGACAAAGTGGTGTGGAATTTGTATGCAATAGACCACGCAAATCATAGTAAAAATGGTTTTGGAGAAAAGCAAAGTCTTTTCGTTGGACAAGTGCATAAAATGTCATGTATACAAACAGAAATATCATGTTTGCTTGCCGCAGTTCCTCTAGTTTTCTCCCTAGAATACACGAATAGGAAGAACTGGTTTCTGCATGTGGAACCAGTGATTGTTTCCCAGTACAAAATTAAATGCTCCCTGATTAAAAAAAAGTTCAAAACAATAATGACCATTGGTAATATCCAGAAAACACAAACACAGGGGCTGTGGCAATATCTGTGATTGAGTTAACCAAAACAAAACCGGATATTTCCGGTTTCATGCAGTCATATCCGGACAAAGTGGTGTGGAATTTGTATGCAATAGACCAAGCAAATCATAGTAACATGCTTTTGGAGAAAAGCAAAGTCATTTCATTAGGCAGGTGCATAAAATGTCATGTATACAAACAGAATTATCATGTTTGTTTGCTGCAGTTCCTCTAGCATTCTCCGTATAATTTACAAAAATTTAGAGCTGGTGTCTCCATGTGTAACCACTGAGTGTTTCCCAGTACAAAATTAAATGTTCCCTGATAAAAAAATGTTTCAAAACAATAAAGTCCTTTGATAATATCCAGAAAACACAAACACAGGGCCTGTGGCAATATCTGGGATTGAGTTAGCCAAAACAAACCCGGATATTTCCGGTTTCATGCAGTCATATACGGGCAAAGTGGTGTGGAATTTGTATGCAATAGACCAAGCAAATCATAGTAAAAATGGTTTTGGAGAAAAGCAAAGTCCTTTCTTTAGGCAAGTGCATAAAATGTCATGTATACAAACAGAAATATCATGTTTGTTTGCCGCAGTTCCTCTAGTTTCTCGCTTAGAAAATACGAATGCGTAGAGCTGGTGTCTCCATGTGGAACCACTGAGTGTTTCCCAGTACAAAATTAAATGTTCCTGATAAAAAAAAACATTCAAAAAATAATGACCATTGATAATATCCAGAAAACACAAACACAGAGGCTGTGGCAATCTGGGATTGAGTTAGCCAAAACAAAACCGGATATTTCCGGTTTCATGCAGTCATATCCGGACAAAGTGGTGTGGAATTTGTATGCAATAGACCAAGCAAATCATAGTAAAATGGTTTTGGAGAAAAGCAAAGTCCTTTCATTAGGCAGGTGCATAAAATGTCATGTATACAAACAGAAATATCATGTTTGTTTGCCGCAGTTCCTCTAGTTTTCTCCCTAGAATACACGAATAGGAAGAACTGGTTTCTGCATGTGGAACCAGTGATTGTTTCCCTGTACAAAATTAAATGCTCACTGATTACAAAAAAACATTCAAATCAATAATGACCATTGGTAATATCCAGAAAACACAAACACAGAGGCTGTGGCATTCTGGGATTGAGTTAGCCAAAACAAAACCGGATATTTCCGGTTTCATGCAGTCATATCCGGACAAAGTGGTGTGGAATTTGTATGCAATAGACCACGCAAATCATAGTAAAAATGGTTTTGGAGAAAAGCAAAGTCTTTTCGTTGGACAAGTGCATAAAATGTCATGTATACATACAGAAATATCATGTTTGTTTGCCGCAGTTCTTCTAGCTTTCTCCTAGAAAATACGAATGTGTAGAGCTGGTGTCTCCATGTGGAACCAATTAGAGTTTCCCAGTACAAAATTAAATATTCCCTGATAAAGAACATTCAAAACAATATAGTCCTTTAATAATATCCAGAAAACAGAAACACAGAGGCTGTCGCATTATCTGTGATTGAGTTAGCCACAACAAAAGCGGATATTTCCCCTTTCATCCAGTCATCTCCGGACAAAGTGGTGTGGAATTTGTATGCAATAGACCAAGCAAATCATAGTAAAAATGGTTTTGGAGAAAAGCTAAGTCTTTTCGTTGGACAAGTGCATAAAATGTCATGTATACAAACAGAATTATCATGTTTGTTTGCTGCAGTTCCTCTAGCATTCTCCGTATAATTTACAAAAGTTTAGAGCTGGTTTCTCCATGTGGAACCACTGAGGGTTTCCCAGTACAAAATTAAATGTTCCCTGATTAAAAAAATGTTTGAAAACAATAAAGACCTTTGATAATATCCAGAAAACACAAACACAGGGGCTGTGGCAATATCTGGGATTGAATTAGCCAAAACAAAACTGGATATTTCCGGTTTCATGCAGTCATATACGGGCAAAGTGGTGTGGAATTTGTATGCAATAGACCAAGCAAATCATAGTAAAAATGGTTTTGGAGAAAAGCAAACTCCTTTCTTTAGGCAAGTGCATAAAATGTCATGTATACAAACAGAAATATCATGTTTTCTTGCCGCAGTTCCTCTAGTTTCTCGATTAGAAAATACGAATGTGTAGAGCTGGTGTCTCCATGTGGAACCACTGAGTGTTACCCAGTACAAAATTAAATGTTCCCTGATTAAAAAAAATTCAAAGCAATAATAACCATTGATAATATCCAGAAAACACAAACACAGAGGCTGTGGCAATATCTGGGATTGAGTTAGCCAAAACAAAACCGGATATTTCCGGTTTCATGCAGTCATATCCGGACAAAGTGGTGTGGAATTTGTATGCAATAGACCAAGCAAATCATAGTAAAAATGGTTTTGGAGAAAAGCAAACTCCTTTCTTCAGGCAAGTGCATAAAATGTCATGTATACAAACAGAAATATCATGTTTGTTTGCCGCCGTTCCTCTAGATTTCTCCCTAGAATACACGAATAGGAAGAACTGGTTTCTGCATGTGGAACCAGTGATTGTTTCCCTGTACAAAATTAAATGCTCCCTGATTAAAAAAAAACATTCAAAACAATAATGACCATTGATAATATCCAGAAAACACAAACACAGGGGCTGTGGCAATATCTGGGATTGAGTTAGCCAAAACAAAACCGGATATTTCCGGTTTCATGCAGTCATATCCGGACAAAGTGGTGTGGAATTTAAATGCAATAGACCAAGCAAATCATAGTAAAAATGGTTTTGGAGAAAAGCAAACTCCTTTCTTTAGGCAAGTGCATAAAATGTCATGTATACAAACAGAAATATCATGTTTGTTTGCCGCAGTTCCTCTAGTTTTCTCCCTAGAATACACGAATAGGAAGAACTGGTTTCTGCATGTGGAACCAGTGATTGTTTCCCAGTACAAAATTAAATGCTCCCTGATTAAAAAAAAACGTTCAAAACAATAATGACCATTGATAATATCCAGAAAACCCAAACACAGTGGCTGTGGCAATATCTGTGATTGAGTTAGCCAAAACAAAACCGGATATTTCCGGTTTCATGCAGTCATATCCGGACAAAGTGTTCTGGAATTCCTATGCAATGAACCGAGAAAATCACAGTAAAAATGGTTTTGGAGAAAAGCAAAGTCCTTTCTTTAGGCAAGTGCATAAAATGTCATGTATACAAACAGAAATATCATGTTTGCTTGCCGCAGTTCCTCTAGTTTTCTCCCTAGAATACACGAATAGGAAGAAATGGTTTCTGCATGTGGAACCAGTGATTGTTTCGCTGTACAAAATTAAATGCTCCCTGATTAAAAAAAACGTTCAAAACAATAATGACCATTGGTAATATCCACAAAACACAAACACAGAGGCTGTGGCAATATCTGGGATTGAGTTAACCAAAACAAAACCGGATATTTCCGGTTTCATGCAGTCTTATCCGGACAAAGTGGTGTGGAATTTGTATGCAATAGACCAAGCAAATCATAGTAAAAATGGTTTTGGAGAAAAGCAAAGTCTTTTCTTTGGACAAGTGCATAAAATGTCATGTATACAAACAGAAATATCATGTTTGTTTGCCGTTGTTCTTCTAGGTTTCTCCTAGAAAATACGAATGTGTAGAGCTGGTGTCTCTATGTGGAAACAATTTTAGTTTCCCAGTACAAAATTAAATGTTCTCTGATAAAAAACATTCAAAACAATAAAGTCCTTTGATAATATCCAGAAAACACAAACACAGATGCTGTCGCAATATCTGTGATTGAGTTAGCCAAAACAAAACCGGATATTTCCGGTTTCATGCAGTCATATCCGGACAAAGTGGTGTGGAATTTGTATGCAATAGACCAAGCAAATCATAGTAAAAATGGTTTTGGAGAAAAGCAAAGTCATTTCATTAGGCAGGTGCATAAAATGTCATGTATACAAACAGAAATATCATGTTTTTTTGCTGCAGTTCCTCTAGCATTCTCCGTATAATTTACAAATGTTTAGAGCTAGTGTCTCCATGTGGAACCACTGAGGGTTTCCCAGTACAAAATTAAATGTTCACTGATAAAAAAAAATGTTTCAAAACAATAAAGTCTTTTGATAATATCCAGAAAACACAAACACAGGGGCTATGGCAATATCTGGGATTGAGTTAGCCAAAACAAAACCGGATATTTCCGGTTTCATGCAGTCATATCCG
Organism: Lepus europaeus; assembly: GCF_033115175.1. Classification (NCBI taxonomy): domain Eukaryota; kingdom Metazoa; phylum Chordata; class Mammalia; order Lagomorpha; family Leporidae; genus Lepus; species Lepus europaeus. Next base: position 36,849,460 of record NC_084847.1, on the reverse strand, counting down.
GGCAAAGTGGTGTGGAATTTGTATGCAATAGACCAAGCAAATCATAGTAAAAATGGTTTTGGAGAAAAGCAAAGTCCTTTCTTTAGGCAAGTGCATAAAATGTCATGTATACAAACAGAAATATCATGTTTGTTTGCCGAAGTTCCTCTAGTTTCTCGCTTAGAAAATACGAATGCGTAGAGCTGGTGTCTCGACGTGGAACCACTGAGTGTTTCCCAGTACAAAATTAAATGTTCCCTGATAAAAAAAAAACTTTCAAAATAATAATGATCATTGATAATATCCAGAAAACACAAACACAGAGGCTGTGGCAATATCAGGGATTGAGTTAGCCAAAACAAAACCGGATATTTCCGGTTTCATGCAGTCATATCCGGGCAAAGTGGTGTGGAATTTGTATGCAATAGACCAAGCAAATCATAGTAAAAATGGTTTTGGAGAAAAGCAAACTCCTTTCTTTAGGCAAGTGCATAAAATGTCATGTATACAAACAGAAATATCATGTTTGTTTGCCGCAGTTCCTCTAGTTTTCTCCCTAAAATACACGAATAGGAAGAACTGGTTTCTGATGTGGAAATAGTGATTGTTTCCCTGTACAAAATTAAATGGTCAGTGATTAAAAAAAAAAACATTCGAAACAATAATGACCATTGGTAATATCCAGAAAACACAAACACAGAGGCTGTGGCAATCTGGGATTGAGTTAGCCAAAACAAAACCGGATATTTCCAGTTTCATGCAGTCATATCCGGACAAAGTGGTGTGGAATTTGTATGCAATAGACCAAGCAAATCATAGTAAAAATGGTTTTGGAGAAATGCAAAGTCTTTTCGTTGGACAAGTGCATAAAATGTCATGTATACAAACAGAAATATCATGTTTGTTTGCCGCAGTTCTTCTAGCTTTCTCCTAGAAAATACGAATGTGTAGAGCTGGTGTCTCCATGTGGAACCAATTAGAGTTTCCCAGTACAAAATTAAATGTTCCCTGATAAAGAACATTCAAAACAATAAAGTCCTTTGATAATATCCAGAAAACAAAAACACAGAGGCTGTTGCAATATCTGTGATTGAGTTAGCCAAAACAAAAGCGGATATTTCCCCTTTCATCCAGTCATATCCGGACAAAGTGCTGTGGAATTTGTATGCAATAGACCAAGCAAATCATAGTAAAATGGTTTTGGAGAAAAGCAAAGTCCTTTCTTTAGGCAAGTGCATAAAATGTCATGTATACAGAGATATCATGTTTGTTTGCCGCAGTTCCTCTAGTTTTCTCCCTAGAATACACGAATAGGAAGAACTGGTTTCTGCATGTGGAACCAGTGATTGTTTCCCTGTACAAAATTAAATGCTCCCTGATTAAAAAAAATTCAAAACAATAATGACCATTGATAATATCCAGAAAACACAAACACAGAGGCTGTGGCAATCTGGGATTGAGTTAGCCAAAACAAAACCGGATATTTCCGGTTTCATGCAGTCATATCCGGACAAAGTGGTGTGGAATTTGTATGCAATAGACCAAGCAAATCATAGTAAAAATGGTTTTGGAGAAAAGCAAAGTCCTTTCTTTAGGCAAGTGCATAAAATGTCATGTATACAAACAGAAATATCATGTTTGTTTGCCGCAGTTCCTCTAGTTTTTTCCCTAGAATACACGAATAGGAAGAACTGGTTTCTGCATGTGGAACCAGTGATTCTTTCCCTGTGCAAAATTAAATGCTCACTGATTAAAAAAAACATTCAAAACAATAATGACCATTGGTAATATCCAGAAAACACAAACACAGAGGCTGTGGCAATCTGGGATTGAGTTAGCCAAAACAAAACCGGATATTTCCGGTTTCATGCAGTCATATCCGGACAAAGTGGTGTGGAATTTGTATGCAATAGACCAAGCAAATCATAGTAAAAATGGTTTTGTGAAAAGCAAACTCCTTTCTTTAGGCAAGTGCATAAAATGTCATGTATACAAACAGAAATATCATGTTTGTTTGCCGCAGTTCTTCTAGCTTTCTCCTAGAAAATACGAATGTGTAGAGCTGGTGTCTCCATGTGGAACCAATTAGAGTTTCCAAGTACAAAATTAAATGTTCCCTGATAAAGAACATTCAAAACAATAAAGTCCTTTGATAATATCCAGAAAACAAAAACACAGAGGCTGTTGCAATATCTGTGATTGAGTTAGCCAAAACAAAAGCGGATATTTCCCCTTTCATCCAGTCATATCCGGACAAAGTGCTGTGGAATTTGTATGCAATAGACCAAGCAAATCATAGTAAAATGGTTTTGGAGAAAAGCAAAGTCCTTTCTTTAGGCAAGTGCATAAAATGTCATGTATACAGAGATATCATGTTTGTTTGCCGCAGTTCCTCTAGTTTTCTCCCTCGAATACACGAATAGGAAGAACTGGTTTCTGCATGTGGAACCAGTGATTGTTTCCCTGTACAAAATTAAATGCTCCCTGATTAAAAAAAATTCAAAACAATAATGACCATTGATAATATCCAGAAAACACAAACACAGAGGCTGTGGCAATCTGGGATTGAGTTAGCCAAAACAAAACCGGATATTTCCGGTTTCATGCAGTCATATCCGGACAAAGTGGTGTGGAATTTGTATGCAATAGACCAAGCAAATCATAGTAAAAATGGTTTTGGAGAAAAGCAAAGTCCTTTCTTTAGGCAAGTGCATAAAATGTCATGTATACAAACAGAAATATCATGTTTGTTTGCCGCAGTTCCTCTAGTTTTTTCCCTAGAATACACGAATAGGAAGAACTGGTTTCTGCATGTGGAACCAGTGATTCTTTCCCTGTGCAAAATTAAATGCTCACTGATTAAAAAAAACATTCAAAACAATAATGACCATTGGTAATATCCAGAAAACACAAACACAGAGGCTGTGGCAATCTGGGATTGAGTTAGCCAAAACAAAACCGGATATTTCCGGTTTCATGCAGTCATATCCGGACAAAGTGGTGTGGAATTTGTATGCAATAGACCAAGCAAATCATAGTAAAAATGGTTTTGTGAAAAGCAAACTCCTTTCTTTAGGCAAGTGCATAAAATGTCATGTATACAAACAGAAATATCATGTTTGTTTGCCGCAGTTCTTCTAGCTTTCTCCTAGAAAATACGAATGTGTAGAGCTGGTGTCTCCATGTGGAACCAATTAGAGTTTCCCAGTACAAAATTAAATGTTCCCTGATAAAGAACATTCAAAACAATAAAGTCCTTTGATAATATCCAGAAAACAAAAACACAGAGGCTGTTGCAATATCTGTGATTGAGTTAGCCAAAACAAAAGCGGATATTTCCCCTTTCATCCAGTCATATCCGGACAAAGTGCTGTGGAATTTGTATGCAATAGACCAAGCAAATCATAGTAAAATGGTTTTGGAGAAAAGCAAAGTCCTTTCTTTAGGCAAGTGCATAAAATGTCATGTATACAGAGATATCATGTTTGTTTGCCGCAGTTCCTCTAGTTTTCTCCCTAGAATACACGAATAGGAAGAACTGGTTACTGCATGTGGAACCAGTGATTCTTTCCCTGTACAAAATTAAATGCTCCCTGATTAAAAAAAAATTCAAAACAATAATGACCATTGATAATATCCAGAAAACACAAACACAGAGGCTGTGGCAATCTGGGATTGAGTTAGCCAAAACAAAACCGGATATTTCCGGTTTCATGCAGTCATATCCGGACAAAGTGGTGTGGAATTTGTATGCAATAGACCAAGCAAATCATAGTAAAAATGGTTTTGGAGAAAAGCAAAGTCCTTTCTTTAGGCAAGTGCATAAAATGTCATGTATACAAACAGAAATATCATGTTTGTTTGCCGCAGTTCCTCTAGTTTTTTCCCTAGAATACACGAATAGGAAGAACTGGTTTCTGCATGTGGAACCAGTGATTCTTTCCCTGTGCAAAATTAAATGCTCACTGATTAAAAAAAAACATTCAAAACAATAATGACCATTGGTAATATCCAGAAAACACAAACACAGAGGCTGTGGCAATCTGGGATTGAGTTAGCCAAAACAAAACCGGATATTTCCGGTTTCATGCAGTCATATCCGGACAAAGTGGTGTGGAATTTGTATGCAATAGACCAAGCAAATCATAGTAAAAATGGTTTTGTGAAAAGCAAACTCCTTTCTTTAGGCAAGTGCATAAAATGTCATGTATACAAACAGAAATATCATGTTTGTTTGCCGCAGTTCTTCTAGCTTTCTCCTAGAAAATACGAATGTGTAGAGCTGGTGTCTCCATGTGGAACCAATTAGAGTTTCCCAGTACAAAATTAAATGTTCCCTGATAAAAAACATTCAAAACAATAAAGTCCTTTATTAATATCCAGAAAACACAAACACAGAGGCTGTCGCAATATCTGTGATTGAGTTAGCCAAAACAAAAGCGGATATTTCCCCTTTCATCCAGTCATATCCGGACAAAGTGGAGTGGAATTTGTATGCAATAGACCAAGCAAATCATAGTAAAAATGGTTTTGGAGAAAAGCAAAGTCATTTCATTAGGCAGGTGCATAAAATGTCATGTATACAAACAGAAATATCATGTTTGCTTGCCGCAGTTCCTCTAGTTTTCTCCCTAGAATACATGAATAGGAAGAACTGGTTTCTGCATGTGGAACCAGTGATTGTTTCCCAGTACAAAATTAAATGCTCCCTGATTAAAAAAAAACGTTCAAAACAATAGTGACCATTGATAATATTCAGAAAACCCAAACACAGGGGCTGTGGCAATATCTGGGATTGAGTTAGCCAAAACAAAACTGGATATTTCCGGTTTCATGCAGTCATATCCGGACAAAGTGTTCTGGAATTCCTATGCAATGAACCGAGAAAATCACAGTAAAAATGGTTTTGGAGAAAAGCAAACTCCTTTCTTTAGGCAAGTGCATAAAATGTCATGTATACAAACAGAAATATCATGTTTGTTTGCCGCAGTTCTTCTAGCTTTCTCCTAGAAAATACGAATGTGTAGAGCTGGTGTCTCCATGTGGAACCAATTAGAGTTTCCCAGTACAAAATTAAATGTTCCCTGATAAAAAACATTCAAAACAATAAAGTCCTTTGATAATATCCAGAAAACACAAACACAGATGCTGTCGCAATATCTGTGATTGAGTTAGCCAAAACAAAACCGGATATTTCCGGTTTCATGCAGTCATATCCGGACAAAGTGGTGTGGAATTTGTATGCAATAGACCAAGCAAATCATAGTAAAAATGGTTTTGGAGAAAAGCAAAGTCATTTCATTAGGCAGGTGCATAAAATGTCATGTATACATACAGAAATATCATGTTTTTTTGCTGCAGTTCCTCTAGCATTCTCCGTATAATTTACAAATGTTTATAGCTGGTTTCTCCATGTGGAACCACTGAGGGTTTCCCAGTACAAAATTAAATGTTCACTGATAAAAAAATGTTTCAAAACAATAAAGTCCTTTGATAATATCCAGAAAACACAAACACAGGGGCTATGGCAATATCTGGGATTGAGTTAGCCAAAACAAAAGCGGATATTTCCGGTTTCATGCAGTCATATCCGGGCAAAGTGGTGTGGAATTTGTATGCAATAGACCAAGCAAATCATAGTAAAAATGGTTTTGGAGAAAAGCAAAGTCCTTTCTTTAGGCAAGTGCATAAAATGTCATGTATACAAACAGAAATATCATGTTTGTTTGCCGAAGTTCCTCTAGTTTCTCGCTTAGAAAATACGAATGCGTAGAGCTGGTGTCTCCACGAAGAACCACTGAGTGTTTCCCAGTACAAAATTAAATGTTCCCTGATAAAAAAAAACTTTCAAAACAATAATGGTCATTGATAATATCCAGAAAACACAAACACAGAGGCTGTGGCAATCTGGGATTGAGTTAGCCAAAACAAAACCGGATATTTCCGGTTTCATGCAGTCATATCCGGACAAAGTGGTGTGGAATTTGTATGCAATAGACCAAGCAAATCATAGTAAAAATGGTTTTGGAGAAAAGCAAAGTCTTTTCTTTGTACAAGTGCATAAAATGTCATGTATACAAATAGAAATATCATGTTTGTTTGCCGCAGTACTTCTAGCTTTCTCCTAGAAAATACGAATGTGTAGAGCTGGTGTCTCCATGTGGAACCAATTAGAGTTTCCCATAACAAAATTAAATGTTCCCTGATAAAGAACATTCAAAACAATAAAGTCCTTTGATAATATCCAGAAAGCAAAAACACAGAGGCTGTTGCAATATCTGTGATTGAGTTAGCCAAAACAAAAGCGGATATTTCCCCTTTCATCCAGTCATATCCGGACAAAGTGGTGTGGAATTTGTATGCAATAGACCAAGCAAATCATAGTAAAATGGTTTTGGAGAAAAGCAAAGTCTTTCTTTAGGCAAGTGCATAAAATGTCATGTATACAGAGATATCATGTTTGTTTGCCGCAGTTCCTCTAGAATACACGAATAGGAAGAACTGGTTTCTGCATGTGGAACCAGTGATTGTTTCCCTGTACAAAATTAAATGCTCCCTGATTAAAAAAAATTCAAAACAATAATGACCATTGATAATATCCAGAAAACACAAACACAGAGGCTGTGGCAATCTGGGATTGAGTTAGCCAAAACAAAACCGGATATTTCCGGTTTCATGCAGTCATATCCGGACAAAGTGGTGTGGAATTTGTATGCAATAGACCAAGCAAATCATAGTAAAAATGGTTTTGGAGAAAAGCAAAGTCTTTTCGTTGGACAAGTGCATAAAATGTCATGTATACAAACAGAAATATCATGTTTGTTTGCCGCAGTTCCTCTAGTTTTTTCCCTAGAATACACGAATAGGAAGAACTGGTTTCTGCATGTGGAACTAGTGATTCTTTCCCTGTGCAAAATTAAATGCTCACTGATTAAAAAAAAACATTCAAAACAATAATGACCATTGGTAATATCCAGAAAACACAAACACAGAGGCTGTGGCAATCTGGGATTGAGTTAGCCAAAACAAAACCGGATATTTCCGGTTTCATGCAGTCATATCCGGACAAAGTGGTGTGGAATTTGTATGCAATAGACCAAGCAAATCATACTAAAATGGTTTTGTGAAAAGCAAACTCCTTTCTTTAGGCAAGTGCATAAAATGTCATGTATACAAACAGAAATATCATGTTTGTTTGCCGCAGTTCTTCTAGCTTTCTCCTAGAAAATACGAATGTGTAGAGCTGGTGTCTCCATGTGGAACCAATTAGAGTTTCCCAGTACAAAATTAAATGTTCCCTGATAAAAAACATTCAAAACAATAAAGTCCTTTGTTAATATCCAGAAAACACAAACACAGAGGCTGTCGCAATATCTGTGATTGAGTTAGCCAAAACAAAAGCGGACATTTCCGGTTTCATGCAGTCATATCCAGACAAAGTGGAGTGGAATTTGTATGCAATAGACCAAGCAAATCATAGTAAAAATGGTTTTGGAGAAAAGCAAAGTCTTTTCGTTGGACAAGTGTATAAAATGTCATGTATACAAACAGAAATATCATGTTTGTTTGCCGCAGTTCCTCTAGTTTTTTCCCTAGAATACACGAATAGGAAGAACTGGTTTCTGCATGTGGAACTAGTGATTCTTTCCCTGTGCAAAATTAAATGCTCACTGATTAAAAAAAAACATTCAAAACAATAATGACCATTGGTAATATCCAGAAAACACAAACACAGAGGCTGTGGCAATCTGGGATTGAGTTAGCCAAAACAAAACCGGATATTTCCGGTTTCATGCAGTCATATCCGGACAAAGTGGTGTAGAATTTGTATGCAATAGACCAAGCAAATCATACTAAAATGGTTTTGTGAAAAGCAAACTCCTTTCTTTAGGCAAGTGCATAAAATGTCATGTATACAAACAGAAATATCATGTTTGTTTGCCGCAGTTCTTCTAGCTTTCTCCTAGAAAATACGAATGTGTAGAGCTGGTGTCTCCAAGTGGAACCAATTAGAGTTTCCCAGTACAAAATTAAATGTTCCCTGATAAAAAACATTCAAAACAATAAAGTCCTTTGTTAATATCCAGAAAACACAAACACAGAGGCTGTCGCAATATCTGTGATTGAGTTAGCCAAAACAAAAGCGGACATTTCCGGTTTCATGCAGTCATATCCAGACAAAGTGGAGTGGAATTTGTATGCAATAGACCAAGCAAATCATAGTAAAAATGGTTTTGGAGAAAAGCAAAGTCATTTCATTAGGCAGGTGCATAAAATGTCATGTATACAAACAGAAATATCATGTTTGCTTGCCGCAGTTCCTCTAGTTTTCCCCCAAGAATACACGAATAGGAAGAACTGGTTTCTGCATGTGGAACCAGTGATTGTTTCCCTGTACAAAATTAAATGCTCCCTAATTAAAAAAAAAAGTTCAAAACAATAATGACCATTGATAATATCCAGAAAACCCAAACACAGGGGCTGTGGCAATATCTGGGATTGAGTTAGCCAAAAGAAAACCGGATATTTCCGGTTTCATGCAGTCATATCCGGACAAAGTGTTGTGGAATTTGTATGCAATAGGCCAAGCAAATCATAGTAAAAATGGTTTTGGAGAAAAGCAAAGTCTTTTCGTTGGACAAGTGCATAAAATGTCATGTATACATACAGAAATATCATGTTTGTTTGCCGCAGTACTTCTAGCTTTCTCCTAGAAAATACGAATGTGTAGAGCTGGTGTCTCCATGTGGAACCAATTAGAGTTTCCCAGTACAAAATTAAATGTTCCCTGATAAAAAACATTCAAAACAATAAAGTCCTTTGATAATATCCAGAATACAGAAACACAGAGGCTGTGGCAATATCTGTGATTGCGTTAGCCAAAACAAAAGCGGATATTTCCGGTTTCATGCAGTCATATCCGGACAAAGTGGTGTGGAATTTGTATGCAATAGACCAAGCAAATCATAGTAAAATGGTTTTGGAGAAAAGCAAAGTCCTTTCTTTAGGCAAGTGCATAAAATGTCATGTATACACACGAGATATCTTGTTTGTTTGCCGCAGTTCCTCTAGTTTTCTGCCTAGAATACAAGAATAGTAAGAACTGGTTTCTGCATGTGGAACCAGTGATTGTTTCCCTGTACAAAATTAAATGCTCCCTGATTAAAAAAAAACGTTCAAAACAATAATGACCATTGATAATATCCAGAAAACACACACACAGGGGCTGTGGCAATATCTGGGATTGAGTTAGCCAAAACAAAACCGGATATTTCCGGTTTCATGCAGTCATATCCGGACAAAGTGGTGTGGAATTTCTATGCAATAGACGAAGCAAATCATAGTAAAAATGGTTTTGGAGAAAAGCAAACTCCTTTCTTTAGGCAAGTGCATAAAATGTCATGTATACAAACAGAAATATCAGGTTTGTTTGCCGCAGTTCCTCTAGTTTCTCGCTTAGAATACGAATGTGTAGAGCTAGTGTCTCCATGTGGAACCAATTAGAGTTTCCCAGTACAAAATTAAATGTTCCCTGATAAAAAACATTCAAAACAATAAAGTCCTTTGATAATATCCAGAAAACACAAACACAGAGGCTGTTGCAATATCTGTGATTGAGTTAGCCAAAACAAAAGCGGATATTTCCCCTTTCATCCAGTCATATCCGGACAAAGTGCTGTGGAATTTGTATGCAATAGACCAAGCAAATCATAGTAAAATGGTTTTGGAGAAAAGCAAAGTCCTTTCTTTAGGCAAGTGCATAAAATGTCATGTATACAGAGATATCATGTTTGTTTGCCGCAGTTCCTCTAGTTTTCTCCCTAGAATACATGAATAGGAAGAACTGGTTACTGCATGTGGAACCAGTGATTCTTTCCCTGTACAAAATTAAATGCTCCCTGATTAAAAAAAAATTCAAAACAATAATGACCATTGATAATATCCAGAAAACACAAACACAGAGGCTGTGGCAATCTGGGATTGAGTTAGCCAAAACAAAACCGGATATTTCCGGTTTCATGCAGTCATATCCGGACAAAGTGGTGTGGAATTTGTATGCAATAGACCAAGCAAATCATAGTAAAAATGGTTTTGGAGAAAAGCAAAGTCCTTTCTTTAGGCAAGTGCATAAAATGTCATGTATACAAACAGAAATATCATGTTTGTTTGCCGCAGTTCCTCTAGTTTTTTCCCTAGAATACACGAATAGGAAGAACTGGTTTCTGCATGTGGAACCAGTGATTCTTTCCCTGTGCAAAATTAAATGCTCACTGATTAAAAAAAAACATTCAAAACAATAATGACCATTGGTAATATCCAGAAAACACAAACACAGAGGCTGTGGCAATCTGGGATTGAGTTAGCCAAAACAAAACCGGATATTTCCGGTTTCATGCAGTCATATCCGGACAAAGTGGTGTGGAATTTGTATGCAATAGACCAAGCAAATCATAGTAAAAATGGTTTTGTGAAAAGCAAACTCCTTTCTTTAGGCAAGTGCATAAAATGTCATGTATACAAACAGAAATATCATGTTTGTTTGCCGCAGTTCTTCTAGCTTTCTCCTAGAAAATACGAATGTGTAGAGCTGGTGTCTCCATGTGGAACCAATTAGAGTTTCCCAGTACAAAATTAAATGTTCCCTGATAAAAAACATTCAAAACAATAAAGTCCTTTATTAATATCCAGAAAACACAAACACAGAGGCTGTCGCAATATCTGTGATTGAGTTAGCCAAAACAAAAGCGGATATTTCCCCTTTCATCCAGTCATATCCGGACAAAGTGGAGTGGAATTTGTATGCAATAGACCAAGCAAATCATAGTAAAAATGGTTTTGGAGAAAAGCAAAGTCATTTCATTAGGCAGGTGCATAAAATGTCATGTATACAAACAGAAATATCATGTTTGCTTGCCGCAGTTCCTCTAGTTTTCTCCCTAGAATACATGAATAGGAAGAACTGGTTTCTGCATGTGGAACCAGTGATTGTTTCCCAGTACAAAATTAAATGCTCCCTGATTAAAAAAAAACGTTCAAAACAATAGTGACCATTGATAATATTCAGAAAACCCAAACACAGGGGCTGTGGCAATATCTGGGATTGAGTTAGCCAAAACAAAACTGGATATTTCCGGTTTCATGCAGTCATATCCGGACAAAGTGTTCTGGAATTCCTATGCAATGAACCGAGAAAATCACAGTAAAAATGGTTTTGGAGAAAAGCAAACTCCTTTCTTTAGGCAAGTGCATAAAATGTCATGTATACAAACAGAAATATCATGTTTGTTTGCCGCAGTTCTTCTAGCTTTCTCCTAGAAAATACGAATGTGTAGAGCTGGTGTCTCCATGTGGAACCAATTAGAGTTTCCCAGTACAAAATTAAATGTTCCCTGATAAAAAACATTCAAAACAATAAAGTCCTTTGATAATATCCAGAAAACACAAACACAGATGCTGTCGCAATATCTGTGATTGAGTTAGCCAAAACAAAACCGGATATTTCCGGTTTCATGCAGTCATATCCGGACAAAGTGGTGTGGAATTTGTATGCAATAGACCAAGCAAATCATAGTAAAAATGGTTTTGGAGAAAAGCAAAGTCATTTCATTAGGCAGGTGCATAAAATGTCATGTATACATACAGAAATATCATGTTTTTTTGCTGCAGTTCCTCTAGCATTCTCCGTATAATTTACAAATGTTTATAGCTGGTTTCTCCATGTGGAACCACTGAGGGTTTCCCAGTACAAAATTAAATGTTCACTGATAAAAAAATGTTTCAAAACAATAAAGTCCTTTGATAATATCCAGAAAACACAAACACAGGGGCTATGGCAATATCTGGGATTGAGTTAGCCAAAACAAAAGCGGATATTTCCGGTTTCATGCAGTCATATCCGGGCAAAGTGGTGTGGAATTTGTATGCAATAGACCAAGCAAATCATAGTAAAAATGGTTTTGGAGAAAAGCAAAGTCCTTTCTTTAGGCAAGTGCATAAAATGTCATGTATACAAACAGAAATATCATGTTTGTTTGCCGAAGTTCCTCTAGTTTCTCGCTTAGAAAATACGAATGCGTAGAGCTGGTGTCTCCACGAAGAACCACTGAGTGTTTCCCAGTACAAAATTAAATGTTCCCTGATAAAAAAAAACTTTCAAAACAATAATGGTCATTGATAATATCCAGAAAACACAAACACAGAGGCTGTGGCAATCTGGGATTGAGTTAGCCAAAACAAAACCGGATATTTCCGGTTTCATGCAGTCATATCCGGACAAAGTGGTGTGGAATTTGTATGCAATAGACCAAGCAAATCATAGTAAAAATGGTTTTGGAGAAAAGCAAAGTCTTTTCTTTGTACAAGTGCATAAAATGTCATGTATACAAATAGAAATATCATGTTTGTTTGCCGCAGTACTTCTAGCTTTCTCCTAGAAAATACGAATGTGTAGAGCTGGTGTCTCCATGTGGAACCAATTAGAGTTTCCCAGTACAAAATTAAATGTTCCCTGATAAAGAACATTCAAAACAATAAAGTCCTTTGATAATATCCAGAAAGCAAAAACACAGAGGCTGTTGCAATATCTGTGATTGAGTTAGCCAAAACAAAAGCGGATATTTCCCCTTTCATCCAGTCATATCCGGACAAAGTGGTGTGGAATTTGTATGCAATAGACCAAGCAAATCATAGTAAAATGGTTTTGGAGAAAAGCAAAGTCTTTCTTTAGGCAAGTGCATAAAATGTCATGTATACAGAGATATCATGTTTGTTTGCCGCAGTTCCTCTAGTTTTCTCCCTAGAATACACGAATAGGAAGAACTGGTTTCTGCATGTGGAACCAGTGATTGTTTCCCTGTACAAAATTAAATGCTCCCTGATTAAAAAAAATTCAAAACAATAATGACCATTGATAATATCCAGAAAACACAAACACAGAGGCTGTGGCAATCTGGGATTGAGTTAGCCAAAACAAAACCGGATATTTCCGGTTTCATGCAGTCATATCCGGACAAAGTGGTGTGGAATTTGTATGCAATAGACCAAGCAAATCATAGTAAAAATGGTTTTGGAGAAAAGCAAAGTCTTTTCGTTGGACAAGTGCATAAAATGTCATGTATACAAACAGAAATATCATGTTTGTTTGCCGCAGTTCCTCTAGTTTTTTCCCTAGAATACACGAATAGGAAGAACTGGTTTCTGCATGTGGAACTAGTGATTCTTTCCCTGTGCAAAATTAAATGCTCACTGATTAAAAAAAAACATTCAAAACAATAATGACCATTGGTAATATCCAGAAAACACAAACACAGAGGCTGTGGCAATCTGGGATTGAGTTAGCCAAAACAAAACCGGATATTTCCGGTTTCATGCAGTCATATCCGGACAAAGTGGTGTGGAATTTGTATGCAATAGACCAAGCAAATCATACTAAAATGGTTTTGTGAAAAGCAAACTCCTTTCTTTAGGCAAGTGCATAAAATGTCATGTATACAAACAGAAATATCATGTTTGTTTGCCGCAGTTCTTCTAGCTTTCTCCTAGAAAATACGAATGTGTAGAGCTGGTGTCTCCATGTGGAACCAATTAGAGTTTCCCAGTACAAAATTAAATGTTCCCTGATAAAAAACATTCAAAACAATAAAGTCCTTTGTTAATATCCAGAAAACACAAACACAGAGGCTGTCGCAATATCTGTGATTGAGTTAGCCAAAACAAAAGCGGACATTTCCGGTTTCATGCAGTCATATCCAGACAAAGTGGAGTGGAATTTGTATGCAATAGACCAAGCAAATCATAGTAAAAATGGTTTTGGAGAAAAGCAAAGTCTTTTCGTTGGACAAGTGTATAAAATGTCATGTATACAAACAGAAATATCATGTTTGTTTGCCGCAGTTCCTCTAGTTTTTTCCCTAGAATACACGAATAGGAAGAACTGGTTTCTGCATGTGGAACTAGTGATTCTTTCCCTGTGCAAAATTAAATGCTCACTGATTAAAAAAAAACATTCAAAACAATAATGACCATTGGTAATATCCAGAAAACACAAACACAGAGGCTGTGGCAATCTGGGATTGAGTTAGCCAAAACAAAACCGGATATTTCCGGTTTCATGCAGTCATATCCGGACAAAGTGGTGTAGAATTTGTATGCAATAGACCAAGCAAATCATACTAAAATGGTTTTGTGAAAAGCAAACTCCTTTCTTTAGGCAAGTGCATAAAATGTCATGTATACAAACAGAAATATCATGTTTGTTTGCCGCAGTTCTTCTAGCTTTCTCCTAGAAAATACGAATGTGTAGAGCTGGTGTCTCCAAGTGGAACCAATTAGAGTTTCCCAGTACAAAATTAAATGTTCCCTGATAAAAAACATTCAAAACAATAAAGTCCTTTGTTAATATCCAGAAAACACAAACACAGAGGCTGTCGCAATATCTGTGATTGAGTTAGCCAAAACAAAAGCGGACATTTCCGGTTTCATGCAGTCATATCCAGACAAAGTGGAGTGGAATTTGTATGCAATAGACCAAGCAAATCATAGTAAAAATGGTTTTGGAGAAAAGCAAAGTCATTTCATTAGGCAGGTGCATAAAATGTCATGTATACAAACAGAAATATCATGTTTGCTTGCCGCAGTTCCTCTAGTTTTCTCCCAAGAATACACGAATAGGAAGAACTGGTTTCTGCATGTGGAACCAGTGATTGTTTCCCTGTACAAAATTAAATGCTCCCTAATTAAAAAAAAAGTTCAAAACAATAATGACCATTGATAATATCCAGAAAACCCAAACACAGGGGCTGTGGCAATATCTGGGATTGAGTTAGCCAAAAGAAAACCGGATATTTCCGGTTTCATGCAGTCATATCCGGACAAAGTGTTGTGGAATTTGTATGCAATAGGCCAAGCAAATCATAGTAAAAATGGTTTTGGAGAAAAGCAAAGTCTTTTCGTTGGACAAGTGCATAAAATGTCATGTATACATACAGAAATATCATGTTTGTTTGCCGCAGTACTTCTAGCTTTCTCCTAGAAAATACGAATGTGTAGAGCTGGTGTCTCCATGTGGAACCAATTAGAGTTTCCCAGTACAAAATTAAATGTTCCCTGATAAAAAACATTCAAAACAATAAAGTCCTTTGATAATATCCAGAATACAGAAACACAGAGGCTGTGGCAATATCTGTGATTGCGTTAGCCAAAACAAAAGCGGATATTTCCGGTTTCATGCAGTCATATCCGGACAAAGTGGTGTGGAATTTGTATGCAATAGACCAAGCAAATCATAGTAAAATGGTTTTGGAGAAAAGCAAAGTCCTTTCTTTAGGCAAGTGCATAAAATGTCATGTATACACACGAGATATCATGTTTGTTTGCCGCAGTTCCTCTAGTTTTCTGCCTAGAATACAAGAATAGTAAGAACTGGTTTCTGCATGTGGAACCAGTGATTGTTTCCCTGTACAAAATTAAATGCTCCCTGATTAAAAAAAAACGTTCAAAACAATAATGACCATTGATAATATCCAGAAAACACACACACAGGGGCTGTGGCAATATCTGGGATTGAGTTAGCCAAAACAAAACCGGATATTTCCGGTTTCATGCAGTCATATCCGGACAAAGTGGTGTGGAATTTCTATGCAATAGACGAAGCAAATCATAGTAAAAATGGTTTTGGAGAAAAGCAAACTCCTTTCTTTAGGCAAGTGCATAAAATGTCATGTATACAAACAGAAATATCAGGTTTGTTTGCCGCAGTTCCTCTAGTTTCTCGCTTAGAAAATACGAATGTGTAGAGCTAGTGTCTCCATGTGGAACCAATTAGAGTTTCCCAGTACAAAATTAAATGTTCCCTGATAAAAAACATTCAAAACAATAAAGTCCTTTGATAATATCCAGAAAACACAAACACAGGGGCTGTGGCAATATCTGGGATTGAGTTAGCCAAAACAAAACCGGATATTTCCGGGTTCATGCAGTCATATCCGGACAAAGTGGTGTGGAATTTGTATGCAATAGACCAAGAAAATCATAGTAAAAATGGTTTTGTGAAAAGCAAACTCCTTTCTTTAGGCAAGTGCATAAAATGTCATGTATACAAACAGAAATACCATGTTTGTTTGCCGCAGTTCTTCTAGCTTTCTCCTAGAAAATACGAATGTGTAGAGCTGGTGTCTCCATGTGGAACCAATTAGAGTTTCCCAGTACAAAATTAAATGTTCCCTGATAAAAAACATTCAAAACAATGAAGTCCTTTGATAATATCCAGAAAACACAAACACAGAGGCTGTCGCAATATCTGTGATTGAGTTAGCCAAAACAAAAGCGGATATTTCCCCTTTCATCCAGTCATATCCGGACAAAGTGGTGTTTAATTTGTATGCAATAGACCAAGCAAATCATAGTAAAAATGGTTTTGGAGAAAAGCAAACTCCTTTCTTTAGGCAAGTGCATAAAATGTCATGTATACAAACAGAGATATCATGTTTGTTTGCCGCAGTTCCTCTAGTTTTCTCCCAAGAATACACGAATAGGAAGAACTGTTTTCTGCATGTGGAACCAGTGATTGTTTCCCTGTACAAAATTAAATGCTCCCTGATTAAAAAAAAAACGTTGCAAACAATAATGACCATTGATAATATCCAGAAAACACAAACACAGGGCTGTGGCAATATCTGGGATTGAGTTAGCCAAAACAAAACTGGATATTTCCGGTTTCATGCAGTCATATCCGGACAAAGTGGTGTGGAATTTGTATGCAATAGACCAAGCAAATCATAGTAAAAATGGTTTTGGAGAAAAGCAAACTCCTTTCTTTAGGCAAGTGCATAAAATGTCATGTATACAAACAGAAATATCATGTTTGCTTGCCGCAGTTCCTCTAGTTTTCTCCCTAGAATACACGAATAGGAAGAACTGGTTTCTGCATGTGGAACCAGTGATTGTTTCCCTGTACAAAATTAAATGCTCCCTGATTAAAAAAAAACGTTCAAAACAGTAATGACCATTGGTATTATCCAGAAAACACAAACACAGGGGCTGTGGCTATATCTGGTATTGAGTTAACGAAAATAAAACCGGATATTTCCGGTTTCATGCAGTCATATCCGGACAAAGTGGTGTGGAATTTGTATGCAATAGACCAAGCAAATCGTAGTAAAAATGGTTTTGGAGAAAAGCAAACTCCTTTCTTTAGGCAAGTGCATAAAATGTCATGTATACAAACAGAAATACCATGTTTGTTTGCCGCAGTTCTTCTAGCTTTCTCCTAGAAAATACGAATGTGTAGAGCTGGTGTCTCCATGTGGAACCAATTAGAGTTTCCCAGTACAAAATTAAATGTTCCCTGATAAAAAACATTCAAAACAATAAAGTCCTTTGATAATATCCAGAAAACACAAACATAGGGGCTGTGGCAATATCTGGGATTGAGTTAACGAAAATAAAACCGGATATTTCCGGTTTCATGCAGTCATATCCGGACAAAGTGGTGTGGAATTTGTATGCAATAGACCAAGCAAATCATAGTAAAAATGGTTTTGTGAAAAGCAAACTCCTTTCTTTAGGCAAGTGCATAAAATGTCATGTATACAAACAGAAATACCATGTTTGTTTGCCGCAGTTCTTCTAGCTTTCTCCTAGAAAATACGAATGTGTAGAGCTGGTGTCTCCATGTGGAACCAATTAGAGTTTCCCAGTACAAAATTAAATGTTCCCTGATAAAAAACATTCAAAACAATGAAGTCCTTTGATAATATCCAGAAAACACAAACACAGAGGCTGTCGCAATATCTGTGATTGAGTTAGCCAAAACAAAAGCGGATATTTCCCCTTTCATCCAGTCATATCCGGACAAAGTGGTGTTTAATTTGTATGCAATAGACCAAGCAAATCATAGTAAAAATGGTTTTGGAGAAAATAAAGTCATTTCATTAGGCAGGTGCATAAAATGTCATGTATACAAACAGAATTATCATGTTTGTTTGCTGCAGTTCCTCTAGCATTCTCCGTATAATTTAGAAATGTTTAGAGCTGGTTTCTCCATGTGGAAGCACTGAGTGTTTCCCAGTACAAAATTAAATGTTCCCTGATAAAAAAAAATGTTTCAAAACAATAAAGTCCTTTGATAATATCCAGAAAACACAAACACAGGGGCTGTGGCAATATCTGGGATTGAGTTAGCCAAAACAAAACCGGATATTTCCGGTTTCATGCAGTCATATCCGGGCAAAGTGGTGTGGAATTTGTATGCAATAGACCAAGCAAATCATAGTAAAAATGGTTTTGGAGAAAAGCAAACTCCTTTCTTTAGGCAAGTGCATAAAATGTCATGTATACAAACAGAGATATCATGTTTGTTTGCCGCAGTTCCTCTAGTTTTCTCCCAAGAATACACGAATAGGAAGAACTGTTTTCTGCATGTGGAACCAGTTATTGTTTCCCTGTACAAAATTAAATGCTCCCTGATTAAAAAAAAAAACGTTGCAAACAATAATGACCATTGATAATATCCAGAAAACACAAACACTGGGCTGTGGCAATATCTGGGATTGAGTTAGCCAAAACAAAACCGGATATTTCCGGTTTCATGCAGTCATATCCGGACAAAGTGGTGTGGAATTTGTATGCAATAGACCAAGCAAATCATAGTAAAAATGGTTTTGGAGAAAAGCAAAGTCTTTTCTTTGTACAAGTGCATAAAATGTCATGTATACAAATAGAAATATCATGTTTGTTTGCCGCAGTACTTCTAGCTTTCTCCTAGAAAATACGAATGTGTAGAGCTGGTGTCTCCATGTGGAACCAATTAGAGTTTCCCATAACAAAATTAAATGTTCCCTGATAAAGAACATTCAAAACAATAAAGTCCTTTGATAATATCCAGAAAGCAAAAACACAGAGGCTGTTGCAATATCTGTGATTGAGTTAGCCAAAACAAAAGCGGATATTTCCCCTTTCATCCAGTCATATCCGGACAAAGTGGTGTGGAATTTGTATGCAATAGACCAAGCAAATCATAGTAAAATGGTTTTGGAGAAAAGCAAAGTCTTTCTTTAGGCAAGTGCATAAAATGTCATGTATACAGAGATATCATGTTTGTTTGCCGCAGTTCCTCTAGTTTTCTCCCTAGAATACACGAATAGGAAGAACTGGTTTCTGCATGTGGAACCAGTGATTGTTTCCCTGTACAAAATTAAATGCTCCCTGATTAAAAAAAATTCAAAACAATAATGACCATTGATAATATCCAGAAAACACAAACACAGAGGCTGTGGCAATCTGGGATTGAGTTAGCCAAAACAAAACAAGATATTTCCGGTTTCATGCAGTCATATCCGGACAAAGTGGTGTGGAATTTGTATGCAATAGACCAAGCAAATCATAGTAAAAATGGTTTTGGAGAAAAGCAAAGTCTTTTCGTTGGACAAGTGCATAAAATGTCATGTATACAAACAGAAATATCATGTTTGTTTGCCGCAGTTCCTCTAGTTTTTTCCCTAGAATACACGAATAGGAAGAACTGGTTTCTGCATGTGGAACTAGTGATTCTTTCCCTGTGCAAAATTAAATGCTCACTGATTAAAAAAAAACATTCAAAACAATAATGACCATTGGTAATATCCAGAAAATACAAACACAGAGGCTGTGGCAATCTGGGATTGAGTTAGCCAAAACAAAACCGGATATTTCCGGTTTCATGCAGTCATATCCGGACAAAGTGGTGTGGAATTTGTATGCAATAGACCAAGCAAATCATACTAAAATGGTTTTGTGAAAAGCAAACTCCTTTCTTTAGGCAAGTGCATAAAATGTCATGTATACAAACAGAAATATCATGTTTGTTTGCCGCAGTTCTTCTAGCTTTCTCCTAGAAAATACGAATGTGTAGAGCTGGTGTCTCCATGTGGAACCAATTAGAGTTTCCCATAACAAAATTAAATGTTCCCTGATAAAAAACATTCAAAACAATAAAGTCCTTTGTTAATATCCAGAAAACACAAACACAGAGGCTGTCGCAATATCTGTGATTGAGTTAGCCAAAACAAAAGCGGACATTTCCGGTTTCATGCAGTCATATCCAGACAAAGTGGAGTGGAATTTGTATGCAATAGACCAAGCAAATCATAATAAAAATGGTTTTGGAGAAAAGCAAAGTCTTTTCGTTGGACAAGTGCATAAAATGTCATGTATACAAACAGAAATATCATGTTTGTTTGCCGCAGTTCCTCTAGTTTTTTCCCTAGAATACACGAATAGGAAGAACTGGTTTCTGCATGTGGAACTAGTGATTCTTTCCCTGTGCAAAATTAAATGCTCACTGATTAAAAAAAAACATTCAAAACAATAATGACCATTGGTAATATCCAGAAAACACAAACACAGAGGCTGTGGCAATCTGGGATTGAGTTAGCCAAAACAAAACCGGATATTTCCGGTTTCATGCAGTCATATCCGGACAAAGTGGTGTGGAATTTGTATGCAATAGACCAAGCAAATCATACTAAAATGGTTTTGTGAAAAGCAAACTCCTTTCTTTAGGCAAGTGCATAAAATGTCATGTATACAAACAGAAATATCATGTTTGTTTGCCGCAGTTCTTCTAGCTTTCTCCTAGAAAATACGAATGTGTAGAGCTGGTGTCTCCAAGTGGAACCAATTAGAGTTTCCCAGTACAAAATTAAATGTTCCCTGATAAAAAACATTCAAAACAATAAAGTCCTTTGTTAATATCCAGAAAACACAAACACAGAGGCTGTCGCAATATCTGTGATTGAGTTAGCCAAAAAAAAAGCGGACATTTCCGGTTTCATGCAGTCATATCCAGACAAAGTGGAGTGGAATTTGTATGCAATAGACCAAGCAAATCATAGTAAAAATGGTTTTGGAGAAAAGCAAAGTCATTTCATTAGGCAGGTGCATAAAATGTCATGTATACAAACAGAAATATCATGTTTGCTTGCCGCAGTTCCTCTAGTTTTCTCCCAAGAATACACGAATAGGAAGAACTGGTTTCTGCATGTGGAACCAGTGATTGTTTCCCTGTACAAAATTAAATGCTCCCTAATTAAAAAAAAAGTTCAAAACAATAATGACCATTGATAATATCCAGAAAACCCAAACACAGGGGCTGTGGCAATATCTGGGATTGAGTTAGCCAAAAGAAAACCGGATATTTCCGGTTTCATGCAGTCATATCCGGACAAAGTGTTGTGGAATTTGTATGCAATAGGCCAAGCAAATCATAGTAAAAATGGTTTTGGAGAAAAGCAAAGTCTTTTCGTTGGACAAGTGCATAAAATGTCATGTATACATACAGAAATATCATGTTTGTTTGCCGCAGTACTTCTAGCTTTCTCCTAGAAAATACGAATGTGTAGAGCTGGTGTCTCCATGTGGAACCAATTAGAGTTTCCCAGTACAAAATTAAATGTTCCCTGATAAAAAACATTCAAAACAATAAAGTCCTTTGATAATATCCAGAATACAGAAACACAGAGGCTGTGGCAATATCTGTGATTGCGTTAGCCAAAACAAAAGCGGATATTTCCGGTTTCATGCAGTCATATCCGGACAAAGTGGTGTGGAATTTGTATGCAATAGACCAAGCAAATCATAGTAAAATGGTTTTGGAGAAAAGCAAAGTCCTTTCTTTAGGCAAGTGCATAAAATGTCATGTATACACACGAGATATCATGTTTGTTTGCCGCAGTTCCTCTAGTTTTCTGCCTAGAATACAAGAATAGTAAGAACTGGTTTCTGCATGTGGAACCAGTGATTGTTTCCCTGTACAAAATTAAATGCTCCCTGATTAAAAAAAAACGTTCAAAACAATAATGACCATTGATAATATCCAGAAAACACACACACAGGGGCTGTGGCAATATCTGGGATTGAGTTAGCCAAAACAAAACCGGATATTTCCGGTTTCATGCAGTCATATCCGGACAAAGTGGTGTGGAATTTCTATGCAATAGACGAAGCAAATCATAGTAAAAATGGTTTTGGAGAAAAGCAAACTCCTTTCTTTAGGCAAGTGCATAAAATGTCATGTATACAAACAGAAATATCAGGTTTGTTTGCCGCAGTTCCTCTAGTTTCTCGCTTAGAAAATACGAATGTGTAGAGCTAGTGTCTCCATGTGGAACCAATTAGAGTTTCCCAGTACAAAATTAAATGTTCCCTGATAAAAAACATTCAAAACAATAAAGTCCTTTGATAATATCCAGAAAACACAAACACAGGGGCTGTGGCAATATCTGGGATTGAGTTAGCCAAAACAAAACCGGATATTTCCGGGTTCATGCAGTCATATCCGGACAAAGTGGTGTGGAATTTGTATGCAATAGACGAAGCAAATCATAGTAAAAATGGTTTTGGAGAAAAGCAAACTCCTTTCTTTAGGCAAGTGCATAAAATGTCATGTATACAAACAGAGATATCATGTTTGTTTGCCGCAGTTCCTCTAGTTTTCTCCCAAGAATACACGAATAGGAAGAACTGTTTTCTGCATGTGGAACCAGTGATTGTTTCCCTGTACAAAATTAAATGCTCCCTGATTAAAAAAAAAACGTTGCAAACAATAATGACCATTGATAATATCCAGAAAACACAAACACAGGGCTGTGGCAATATCTGGGATTGAGTTAGCCAAAACAAAACTGGATATTTCCGGTTTCATGCAGTCATATCCGGACAAAGTGGTGTGGAATTTGTATGCAATAGACCAAGCAAATCATAGTAAAAATGGTTTTGGAGAAAAGCAAACTCCTTTCTTTAGGCAAGTGCATAAAATGTCATGTATACAAACAGAAATATCATGTTTGCTTGCCGCAGTTCCTCTAGTTTTCTCCCTAGAATACACGAATAGGAAGAACTGGTTTCTGCATGTGGAACCAGTGATTGTTTCCCTGTACAAAATTAAATGCTCCCTGATTAAAAAAAAACGTTCAAAACAGTAATGACCATTGGTATTATCCAGAAAACACAAACACAGGGGCTGTGGCTATATCTGGTATTGAGTTAACGAAAATAAAACCGGATATTTCCGGTTTCATGCAGTCATATCCGGACAAAGTGGTGTGGAATTTGTATGCAATAGACCAAGCAAATCGTAGTAAAAATGGTTTTGGAGAAAAGCAAACTCCTTTCTTTAGGCAAGTGCATAAAATGTCATGTATACAAACAGAAATACCATGTTTGTTTGCCGCAGTTCTTCTAGCTTTCTCCTAGAAAATACGAATGTGTAGAGCTGGTGTCTCCATGTGGAACCAATTAGAGTTTCCCAGTACAAAATTAAATGTTCCCTGATAAAAAACATTCAAAAAAATAAAGTCCTTTGATAATATCCAGAAAACACAAACATAGGGGCTGTGGCAATATCTGGGATTGAGTTAACGAAAATAAAACCGGATATTTCCGGTTTCATGCAGTCATATCCGGACAAAGTGGTGTGGAATTTGTATGCAATAGACCAAGCAAATCATAGTAAAAATGGTTTTGTGAAAAGCAAACTCCTTTCTTTAGGCAAGTGCATAAAATGTCATGTATACAAACAGAAATACCATGTTTGTTTGCCGCAGTTCTTCTAGCTTTCTCCTAGAAAATACGAATGTGTAGAGCTGGTGTCTCCATGTGGAACCAATTAGAGTTTCCCAGTACAAAATTAAATGTTCCCTGATAAAAAACATTCAAAACAATGAAGTCCTTTGATAATATCCAGAAAACACAAACACAGAGGCTGTCGCAATATCTGTGATTGAGTTAGCCAAAACAAAAGCGGATATTTCCCCTTTCATCCAGTCATATCCGGACAAAGTGGTGTTTAATTTGTATGCAATAGACCAAGCAAATCATAGTAAAAATGGTTTTGGAGAAAATAAAGTCATTTCATTAGGCAGGTGCATAAAATGTCATGTATACAAACAGAATTATCATGTTTGTTTGCTGCAGTTCCTCTAGCATTCTCCGTATAATTTAGAAATGTTTAGAGCTGGTTTCTCCATGTGGAAGCACTGAGTGTTTCCCAGTACAAAATTAAATGTTCCCTGATAAAAAAAAAATGTTTCAAAACAATAAAGTCCTTTGATAATATCCAGAAAACACAAACACAGGGGCTGTGGCAATATCTGGGATTGAGTTAGCCAAAACAAAACCGGATATTTCCGGTTTCATGCAGTCATATCCGGGCAAAGTGGTGTGGAATTTGTATGCAATAGACCAAGCAAATCATAGTAAAAATGGTTTTGGAGAAAAGCAAACTCCTTTCTTTAGGCAAGTGCATAAAATGTCATGTATACAAACAGAGATATCATGTTTGTTTGCCGCAGTTCCTCTAGTTTTCTCCCAAGAATACACGAATAGGAAGAACTGTTTTCTGCATGTGGAACCAGTTATTGTTTCCCTGTACAAAATTAAATGCTCCCTGATTAAAAAAAAAAACGTTGCAAACAATAATGACCATTGATAATATCCAGAAAACACAAACACTGGGCTGTGGCAATATCTGGGATTGAGTTAGCCAAAACAAAACCGGATATTTCCGGTTTCATGCAGTCATATCCGGACAAAGTGGTGTGGAATTTGTATGCAATAGACCAAGCAAATCATAGTAAAAATGGTTTTGGAGAAAAGCAAAGTCTTTTCTTTGTACAAGTGCATAAAATGTCATGTATACAAATAGAAATATCATGTTTGTTTGCCGCAGTACTTCTAGCTTTCTCCTAGAAAATACGAATGTGTAGAGCTGGTGTCTCCATGTGGAACCAATTAGAGTTTCCCATAACAAAATTAAATGTTCCCTGATAAAGAACATTCAAAACAATAAAGTCCTTTGATAATATCCAGAAAGCAAAAACACAGAGGCTGTTGCAATATCTGTGATTGAGTTAGCCAAAACAAAAGCGGATATTTCCCCTTTCATCCAGTCATATCCGGACAAAGTGGTGTGGAATTTGTATGCAATAGACCAAGCAAATCATAGTAAAATGGTTTTGGAGAAAAGCAAAGTCTTTCTTTAGGCAAGTGCATAAAATGTCATGTATACAGAGATATCATGTTTGTTTGCCGCAGTTCCTCTAGTTTTCTCCCTAGAATACACGAATAGGAAGAACTGGTTTCTGCATGTGGAACCAGTGATTGTTTCCCTGTACAAAATTAAATGCTCCCTGATTAAAAAAAATTCAAAACAATAATGACCATTGATAATATCCAGAAAACACAAACACAGAGGCTGTGGCAATCTGGGATTGAGTTAGCCAAAACAAAACAAGATATTTCCGGTTTCATGCAGTCATATCCGGACAAAGTGGTGTGGAATTTGTATGCAATAGACCAAGCAAATCATAGTAAAAATGGTTTTGGAGAAAAGCAAAGTCTTTTCGTTGGACAAGTGCATAAAATGTCATGTATACAAACAGAAATATCATGTTTGTTTGCCGCAGTTCCTCTAGTTTTTTCCCTAGAATACACGAATAGGAAGAACTGGTTTCTGCATGTGGAACTAGTGATTCTTTCCCTGTGCAAAATTAAATGCTCACTGATTAAAAAAAAACATTCAAAACAATAATGACCATTGGTAATATCCAGAAAATACAAACACAGAGGCTGTGGCAATCTGGGATTGAGTTAGCCAAAACAAAACCGGATATTTCCGGTTTCATGCAGTCATATCCGGACAAAGTGGTGTGGAATTTGTATGCAATAGACCAAGCAAATCATACTAAAATGGTTTTGTGAAAAGCAAACTCCTTTCTTTAGGCAAGTGCATAAAATGTCATGTATACAAACAGAAATATCATGTTTGTTTGCCGCAGTTCTTCTAGCTTTCTCCTAGAAAATACGAATGTGTAGAGCTGGTGTCTCCATGTGGAACCAATTAGAGTTTCCCATAACAAAATTAAATGTTCCCTGATAAAAAACATTCAAAACAATAAAGTCCTTTGTTAATATCCAGAAAACACAAACACAGAGGCTGTCGCAATATCTGTGATTGAGTTAGCCAAAACAAAAGCGGACATTTCCGGTTTCATGCAGTCATATCCAGACAAAGTGGAGTGGAATTTGTATGCAATAGACCAAGCAAATCATAATAAAAATGGTTTTGGAGAAAAGCAAAGTCTTTTCGTTGGACAAGTGCATAAAATGTCATGTATACAAACAGAAATATCATGTTTGTTTGCCGCAGTTCCTCTAGTTTTTTCCCTAGAATACACGAATAG
This sequence comes from Lepus europaeus, assembly GCF_033115175.1. Classification (NCBI taxonomy): domain Eukaryota; kingdom Metazoa; phylum Chordata; class Mammalia; order Lagomorpha; family Leporidae; genus Lepus; species Lepus europaeus. The sequence goes on along the minus strand of NC_084847.1, from coordinate 36,823,265 downwards.
GAAGAACTGGTTTCTGCATGTGGAACTAGTGATTCTTTCCCTGTGCAAAATTAAATGCTCACTGATTAAAAAAAAACATTCAAAACAATAATGACCATTGGTAATATCCAGAAAACACAAACACAGAGGCTGTGGCAATCTGGGATTGAGTTAGCCAAAACAAAACCGGATATTTCCGGTTTCATGCAGTCATATCCGGACAAAGTGGTGTGGAATTTGTATGCAATAGACCAAGCAAATCATACTAAAATGGTTTTGTGAAAAGCAAACTCCTTTCTTTAGGCAAGTGCATAAAATGTCATGTATACAAACAGAAATATCATGTTTGTTTGCCGCAGTTCTTCTAGCTTTCTCCTAGAAAATACGAATGTGTAGAGCTGGTGTCTCCATGTGGAACCAATTAGAGTTTCCCAGTACAAAATTAAATGTTCCCTGATAAAAAACATTCAAAACAATAAAGTCCTTTGTTAATATCCAGAAAACACAAACACAGAGGCTGTCGCAATATCTGTGATTGAGTTAGCCAAAACAAAAGCGGACATTTCCGGTTTCATGCAGTCATATCCAGACAAAGTGGAGTGGAATTTGTATGCAATAGACCAAGCAAATCATAGTAAAAATGGTTTTGGAGAAAAGCAAAGTCATTTCATTAGGCAGGTGCATAAAATGTCATGTATACAAACAGAAATATCATGTTTGCTTGCCGCAGTTCCTCTAGTTTTCTCCCTAGAATACACGAATAGGAAGAACTGGTTTCTGCATGTGGAACCAGTGATTGTTTCCCTGTACAAAATTAAATGCTCCCTAATTAAAAAAAAAAGTTCAAAACAATAATGACCATTGATAATATCCAGAAAACCCAAACACAGGGGCTGTGGCAATATCTGGGATTGAGTTAGCCAAAAGAAAACCGGATATTTCCGGTTTCATGCAGTCATATCCGGACAAAGTGTTGTGGAATTTGTATGCAATAGGCCAAGCAAATCATAGTAAAAATGGTTTTGGAGAAAAGCAAAGTCTTTTCGTTGGACAAGTGCATAAAATGTCATGTATACATACAGAAATATCATGTTTGTTTGCCGCAGTACTTCTAGCTTTCTCCTAGAAAATACGAATGTGTAGAGCTGGTGTCTCCATGTGGAACCAATTAGAGTTTCCCAGTACAAAATTAAATGTTCCCTGATAAAAAACATTCAAAACAATAAAGTCCTTTGATAATATCCAGAATACAGAAACACAGAGGCTGTGGCAATATCTGTGATTGCGTTAGCCAAAACAAAAGCGGATATTTCCGGTTTCATGCAGTCATATCCGGACAAAGTGGTGTGGAATTTGTATGCAATAGACCAAGCAAATCATAGTAAAATGGTTTTGGAGAAAAGCAAAGTCCTTTCTTTAGGCAAGTGCATAAAATGTCATGTATACACACGAGATATCATGTTTGTTTGCCGCAGTTCCTCTAGTTTTCTGCCTAGAATACAAGAATAGGAAGAACTGGTTTCTGCATGTGGAACCAGTGATTGTTTCCCTGTACAAAATTAAATGCTCCCTGATTAAAAAAAAACGTTCAAAACAATAATGACCATTGATAATATCCAGAAAACACAAACACAGGGGCTGTGGCAATATCTGGGATTGAGTTAGCCAAAACAAAACCGGATATTTCCGGTTTCATGCAGTCATATCCGGACAAAGTGGTGTGGAATTTCTATGCAATAGACGAAGCAAATCATAGTAAAAATGGTTTTGGAGAAAAGCAAACTCCTTTCTTTAGGCAAGTGCATAAAATGTCATGTATACAAACAGAAATATCAGGTTTGTTTGCCGCAGTTCCTCTAGTTTCTCGCTTAGAAAATACGAATGTGTAGAGCTAGTGTCTCCATGTGGAACCAATTAGAGTTTCCCAGTACAAAATTAAATGTTCCCTGATAAAAAACATTCAAAAAAATAAAGTCCTTTGATAATATCCAGAAAACACAAACACAGGGGCTGTGGCAATATCTGGGATTGAGTTAGCCAAAACAAAACCGGATATTTCCGGGTTCATGCAGTCATATCCGGACAAAGTGGTGTGGAATTTGTATGCAATAGACCAAGAAAATCATAGTAAAAATGGTTTTGTGAAAAGCAAACTCCTTTCTTTAGGCAAGTGCATAAAATGTCATGTATACAAACAGAAATACCATGTTTGTTTGCCGCAGTTCTTCTAGCTTTCTCCTAGAAAATACGAATGTGTAGAGCTGGTGTCTCCATGTGGAACCAATTAGAGTTTCCCAGTACAAAATTAAATGTTCCCTGATAAAAAACATTCAAAACAATGAAGTCCTTTGATAATATCCAGAAAACACAAACACAGAGGCTGTCGCAATATCTGTGATTGAGTTAGCCAAAACAAAAGCGGATATTTCCCCTTTCATCCAGTCATATCCGGACAAAGTGGTGTTTAATTTGTATGCAATAGACCAAGCAAATCATAGTAAAAATGGTTTTGGAGAAAAGCAAAGTCCTTTCTTTAGGCAAGTGCATAAAATGTCATGTATACAAACAGAGATATCATGTTTGTTTGCCGCATTTCCTCTAGTTTTCTCCCAAGAATACACGAATAGGAAGAACTGTTTTCTGCATGTGGAACCAGTGATTGTTTCCCTGTACAAAATTAAATGCTCCCTGATTAAAAAAAAAAAGTTGCAAACAATAATGACCATTGATAATATCCAGAAAACACAAACACAGGGCTGTGGCAATATCTGGGATTGAGTTAGCCAAAACAAAACTGGATATTTCCGGTTTCATGCAGTCATATCCGGACAAAGTGGTGTGGAATTTGTATGCAATAGACCAAGCAAATCATAGTAAAAATGGTTTTGGAGAAAAGCAAACTCCTTTCTTTAGGCAAGTGCATAAAATGTCATGTATACAAACAGAAATATCATGTTTGCTTGCCGCAGTTCCTCTAGTTTTCTCCCTAGAATACACGAATAGGAAGAACTGGTTTCTGCATGTGGAACCAGTGATTGTTTCCCTGTACAAAATTAAATGCTCCCTGATTAAAAAAAAACGTTCAAAACAGTAATGACCATTGGTATTATCCAGAAAACACAAACACAGGGGCTGTGGCTATATCTGGTATTGAGTTAACGAAAATAAAACCGGATATTTCCGGTTTCATGCAGTCATATCCGGACAAAGTGGTGTGGAATTTGTATGCAATAGACCAAGCAAATCATAGTAAAAATGGTTTTGTGAAAAGCAAACTCCTTTCTTTAGGCAAGTGCATAAAATGTCATGTATACAAACAGAAATACCATGTTTGTTTGCCGCAGTTCTTCTAGCTTTCTCCTAGAAAATACGAATGTGTAGAGCTGGTGTCTCCATGTGGAACCAATTAGAGTTTCCCAGTACAAAATTAAATGTTCCCTGATAAAAAACATTCAAAACAATAAAGTACTTTGATAATATCCAGAAAACACAAACATAGGGGCTGTGGCAATATCTGGGATTGAGTTAACGAAAATAAAACCGGATATTTCCGGTTTCATGCAGTCATATCCGGACAAAGTGGTGTGGAATTTGTATGCAATAGACCAAGCAAATCATAGTAAAAATGGTTTTGTGAAAAGCAAACTCCTTTCTTTAGGCAAGTGCATAAAATGTCATGTATACAAACAGAAATACCATGTTTGTTTGCCGCAGTTCTTCTAGCTTTCTCCTAGAAAATACGAATGTGTAGAGCTGGTGTCTCCATGTGGAACCAATTAGAGTTTCCCAGTACAAAATTAAATGTTCCCTGATAAAAAACATTCAAAACAATAATGACCATTGATAATATCCAGAAAACACAAACACAGAGGCTGTCGCAATATCTGTGATTGAGTTAGCCAAAACAAAAGCGGACATTTCCGGTTTCATGCAGTCATATCCGGACAAAGTGGAGTGGAATTTGTATGCAATAGACCAAGCAAATCATAGTAAAAATGGTTTTGGAGAAAAGCAAAGTCATTTCATTAGGCAGGTGCATAAAATGTCATGGATACAAACAGAAATATCATGTTTGCTTGCCGCAGTTCCTCTAGTTTCTCCCTAGAATACACGAATAGGAAGAACTGGTTTCTGCATGTGGAACCAGTGATTGTTTCCCAGAACAAAATTAAATGCTCCATGATTAAAAAAAAACGTTTAAAACAATAGTGACCATTGATAATATTCAGAAAACCCAAACACAGGGGCTGTGGCAATATCTGGGATTGAGTTAGCCAAAACAAAACTGGATATTTCCGGTTTCATGCAGTCATATCCGGACAAAGTGTTCTGGAATTCCCATGCAATGAACCGAGAAAATCACAGTAAAAATGGTTTTGGAGAAAAGCAAAGTCCTTTCTTTAGGCATGTGCATAAAATGTCATGTATACAAACAGAAATATCATGTTTGCTTGCCGCAGTTCCTCTAGTTTTCTCCCTAGAATACACGAATAGGAAGAACTGGTTTCTGCATGTGGAACCAGTGATTGTTTCCCTGTACAAAACTAAATGCTCCCTAATTAAAAAAAAAAGTTCAAAACAATAATGACCATTGATAATATCCAGAAAACACAAACACAGGGGCTGTGGCAATATCTGGGATTGAGTTAGCCAAAAGAAAACCGGATATTTCCGGTTTCATGCAGTCATATCCGGACAAAGTGTTGTGGAATTTGTATGCAATAGACCAAGCAAATCATAGTAAAAATGGTTTTGGAGAAAAGCAAAGTCTTTTCGTTGGACAAGTGCATAAAATGTCATGTATACATACAGAAATATCATGTTTGTTTGCCGCAGTTCTTCTAGCTTTCTCCTAGAAAATACGAATGTGTAGAGCTGGTGTCTCCATGTGTAACCAATTAGAGTTTCCCAGTACAAAATTAAATGTTCCCTGATAAAAAACATTCAAAACAATAAAGTCCTTTGATAATATCCAGAATACAGAAACACAGAGGCTGTGGCAATATCTGTGATTGCGTTAGCCAAAACAAAAGCGGATATTTCCGGTTTCATGCAGTCATATCCGGACAAAGTGGTGTGGAATTTGTATGCAATAGACCAAGCAAATCATAGTAAAATGGTTTTGGGGAAAAGCAAAGTCCTTTCTTTAGGCAAGTGCATAAAATGTCATGTATACACACGAGATATCATGTTTGTTTGCCGCAGTTCCTCTAGTTTTCTGCCTAGAATACAAGAATAGGAAGAACTGGTTTCTGCATGTGGAACCAGTGATTGTTTCCCTGTACAAAATTAAATGCTCCCTGATTAAAAAAAAACGTTCAAAACAATAATGACCATTGATAATATCCAGAAAACACAAACACAGGGGCTGTGGCAATATCTGGGATTGAGTTAGCCAAAACAAAACCGGATATTTCCGGTTTCATGCAGTCATATCCGGACAAAGTGGTGTGGAATTTCTATGCAATAGACGAAGCAAATCATAATAAAAATGGTTTTGGAGAAAAGCAAACTCCTTTCTTTAGGCAAGTGCATAAAATGTCATGTATACAAACAGAAATATCAGGTTTGTTTGCCGCAGTTCCTCTAGTTTCTCGCTTAGAAAATACGAATGTGTAGAGCTGGTGTCTCCATGTGGAACCAATTAGAGTTTCCCAGTGCAAAATTAAATGTTCCCTGATAAAAAACATTCAAAAAAATAAAGTCCTTTGATAATATCCAGAAAACACAAACACAGGGGCTGTGGCAATATCTGGGATTGAGTTAGCCAAAACAAAACCGGATATTTCCGGGTTCATGCAGTCATATCCGGACAAAGTGGTGTGGAATTTGTATGCAATAGACCAAGCAAATCATAGTAAAAATGGTTTTGTGAAAAGCAAACTCCTTTCTTTAGGCAAGTGCATAAAATGTCATGTATACAAACAGAAATACCATGTTTGTTTGCCGCAGTTCTTCTAGCTTTCTCCTAGAAAATATGAATGTGTAGAGCTGGTGTCTCCATGTGGAACCAATTAGAGTTTCCCAGTACAAAATTAAATGTTCCCTGATAAAAAACATTCAAAACAATAAAGTCCTTTGATAATATCCAGAAAACACAAACACAGAGGCTGTCGCAATATCTGTGATTGAGTTAGCCAAAACAAAAGCGGATATTTCCCCTTTCATCCAGTCATATCCGGACAAAGTGGTGTTCAATTTGTATGCAATAGACCAAGCAAATCATAGTAAAAATGGTTTTGGAGAAAATAAAGTCATTTCATTAGGCAGGTGCATAAAATGTCATGTATACAAACAGAATTATCATGTTTGTTTGCTGCAGTTCCTCTAGCATTCTCCGTATAATTTACAAATGTTTAGAGCTGGTTTCTCCATGTGGAAGCACTGAGTGTTTCCCAGTACAAAATTAAATGTTCCCTGATAAAAAAAATGTTTCAAAACAATAAAGTCCTTTGATAATATCCAGAAAACACAAACACAGGGGCTGTGGCAATATCTGGGATTGAGTTAGCCAAAACAAAACCGGATATTTCCGGGTTCATGCAGTCATATCCGGGCAAAGTGGTGTGGAATTTGTATGCAATAGACCAAGCAAATCATAGTAAAAATGGTTTTGGAGAAAAGCAAACTCCTTTCTTTAGGCAAGTGCATAAAATGTCATGTATACAAACAGAGATATCATGTTTGTTTGCTGCAGTTCCTCTAGTTTTCTCCCAAGAATACACGAATAGGAAGAACTGTTTTCTGCATGTGGAACCAGTGATTGTTTCCCTGTACAAAATTAAATGCTCCCTGATTAAAAAAAAAACGTTGCAAACAATAATGACCATTGATAATATCCAGAAAACACAAACACAGGGCTGTGGCAATGTCTGGGATTGAGTTAGCCAAAACAAAACCGGATATTTCCGGTTTCATGCAGTCATATCCGGACAAAGTGGTGTGGAATTTGTATGCAATAGACCAAACAAATCATAGTAAAAATGGTTTTGGAGAAAAGCAAACTCCTTTCTTTAGGCAAGTGCATAAAATGTCATGTATACAAACAGAAATATCATGTTTGATTGCCGCAGTTCCTCTAATTTTCTCCCTAGAATACACGAATAGGAAGAACTGGTTTCTGCATGTGGAACCAGTGATTGTTTCCCTGTACAAAATTAAATGCTCCCTGATTAAAAAAAAACGTTCAAAACAGTAATGACCATTGGTATTATCCAGAAAACACAAACACAGGGGCTGTGGCTATATCTGGTATTGAGTTAACGAAAATAAAACCGGATATTTCCGGTTTCATGCAGTCATATCCGGACAAAGTGGTGTGGAATTTGTATGCAATAGACCAAGCAAATCGTAGTAAAAATGGTTTTGGAGAAAAGCAAACTCCTTTCTTTAGGCAAGTGCATAAAATGTCATGTATACAAACAGAAATACCATGTTTGTTTGCCGCAGTTCTTCTAGCTTTCTCCTAGAAAATACGAATGTGTAGAGCTGGTGTCTCCATGTGGAACCAATTAGAGTTTCCCAGTACAAAATTAAATGTTCCCTGATAAAAAACATTCAAAACAATAAAGTCCTTTGATAATATCCAGAAAACACAAACATAGGGGCTGTGGCAATATCTGGGATTGAGTTAACGAAAATAAAACCGGATATTTCCGGTTTCATGCAGTCATATCCGGACAAAGTGGTGTGGAATTTGTATGCAATAGACCAAGAAAATCATAGTAAAAATGGTTTTGTGAAAAGCAAACTCCTTTCTTTAGGCAAGTGCATAAAATGTCATGTATACAAACAGAAATACCATGTTTGTTTGCCGCAGTTCTTCTAGCTTTCTCCTAGAAAATACGAATGTGTAGAGCTGGTGTCTCCATGTGGAACCAATTAGAGTTTCCCAGTACAAAATTAAATGTTCCCTGATAAAAAACATTCAAAACAATAAAGTCCTTTGATAATTTCCAGAAAACAGAAACACAGAGGCTGTCGCAATATCTGGGATTGAGTTAGCCAAAACAAAAGCGGATATTTCCCCTTTCATCCAGTCATATCCGGACAAAGTGGTGTGGAATTTGTATGCAATAGACCAAGCAAATCATACTAAATATGGTTTTGGAGAAAAACAAAGTCATTTCATTAGGCAGGTGCATAAAATGTCATGTATTCAAACAGAAATATCATGTTTTTTTACTGCAGTTCTTCTAGCTTTCTCAAGAAAATACGAATGTGTAGAGCTGGTGTCTCCATGTGGAACCAATTAGAGTTTCCCAGTACAAAATTAAATGTTCCCTGATAAAAAACATTCAAAACAATAAAGTCCTTTGATAATATCCAGAACACACAAACACAGGGGCTATGGCAATATCTGGGATTGAGTTAGCCAAAACAAAAGCGGATATTTCCACTTTCATCCAGTCATATCCGGACAAAGTGGTGTGGAATTTGTATGCAATAGACCAAGCAAATCATAGTAAAAATGGTTTTGGAGAAAAGCAAAGTCCTTTCTTTAGGCAAGTGCATAAAATGTCATGTATACAAACAGAAATATCATGTTTGTTTGCCGCAGTTCCTCTAGTTTTCTCCCTAGAATACAATAATAGGAAGAACTGGTTTCTGCATGTGGAACCAGTGATTGTTTCCCTGTACAAAATTAAATGCTCCCTGATTAAAAAAAAAACGTTCAAAACAATAATGACCATTGATAATATCCAGAAAACACAAACACAGGGGCTGTGGCAATATCTGGGATTGAGTTAGCCAAAACAAAACCGGATATTTCCGGTTTCATGCAGTCATATCCGGACAAAGTGGTGTGGAATTTCTATGCAATAGACGAAGCAAATCATAGTAAAAATGGTTTTGGAGAAAAGCAAACTCCTTTCTTTAGGCAAGTGCATAAAATGTCATGTATACAAACAGAAATATCAGGTTTGTTTGCCGCAGTTCCTCTAGTTTCTCGCTTAGAAAATACGAATGTGTAGAGCTGGTGTCTCCATGTGGAACCAATTAGAGTTTCCCAGTGCAAAATTAAATGTTCCCTGATAAAAAACATTCAAAAAAATAAAGTCCTTTGATAATATCCAGAAAACACAAACACAGGGGCTGTGGCAATATCTGGGATTGAGTTAGCCAAAACAAAACCGGATATTTCCGGGTTCATGCAGTCATATCTGGACAAAGTGGTGTGGAATTTGTATGCAATAGACCAAGAAAATCATAGTAAAAATGGTTTTGTGAAAAGCAAACTCCTTTCTTTAGGCAAGTGCATAAAATGTCATGTATACAAACAGAAATACCATGTTTGTTTGCCGCAGTTCTTCTAGCTTTCTCCTAGAAAATACGAATGTGTAGAGCTGGTGTCTCCATGTGGAACCAATTAGAGTTTCCCAGTACAAAATTAAATGTTCCCTGATAAAAAACATTCAAAACAATAAAGTCCTTTGATAATATCCAGAAAACACAAACACAGAGGCTGTCGCAATATCTGTGATTGAGTTAGCCAAAACAAAAGCGGATATTTCCCCTTTCATCCAGTCATATCCGGACAAAGTGGTGTTCAATTTGTATGCAATAGACCAAGCAAATCATAGTAAAAATGGTTTTGGAGAAAATAAAGTCATTTCATTAGGCAGGTGCATAAAATGTCATGTATACAAACAGAATTATCATGTTTGTTTGCTGCAGTTCCTCTAGCATTCTCCGTATAATTTACAAATGTTTAGAGCTGGTTTCTCCATGTGGCAGCACTGAGTGTTTCCCAGTACAAAATTAAATGTTCCCTGATAAAAAAAATGTTTCAAAACAATAAAGTCCTTTGATAATATCCAGAAAACACAAACACAGGGGCTGTGGCAATATCTGGGATTGAGTTAGCCAAAACAAAACCGGATATTTCCGGTTTCATGCAGTCATATCCGGGCAAAGTGGTGTGGAATTTGTATGCAATAGACCAAGCAAATCATAGTAAAAATGGTTTTGGAGAAAAGCAAACTCCTTTCTTTAGGCAAGTGCATAAAATGTCATGTATACAAACAGAGATATCATGTTTGTTTGCTGCAGTTCCTCTAGTTTTCTCCCAAGAATACACGAATAGGAAGAACTGTTTTCTGCATGTGGAACCAGTGATTGTTTCCCTGTACAAAATTAAATGCTCCCTGATTAAAAAAAAAAAAACGTTGCAAACAATAATGACCATTGATAATATCCAGAAAACACAAACACAGGGCTGTGGCAATGTCTGGGATTGAGTTAGCCAAAACAAAACCGGATATTTCCGGTTTCATGCAGTCATATCCGGACAAAGTGGTGTGGAATTTGTATGCAATAGACCAAACAAATCATAGTAAAAATGGTTTTGGAGAAAAGCAAACTCCTTTCTTTAGGCAAGTGCATAAAATGTCATGTATACAAACAGAAATATCATGTTTGATTGCCGCAGTTCCTCTAATTTTCTCCCTAGAATACACGAATAGGAAGAACTGGTTTCTGCATGTGGAACCAGTGATTGTTTCCCTGTACAAAATTAAATGCTCCCTGATTAAAAAAAAACGTTCAAAACAGTAATGACCATTGGTATTATCCAGAAAACACAAACACAGGGGCTGTGGCTATATCTGGTATTGAGTTAACGAAAATAAAACCGGATATTTCCGGTTTCATGCAGTCATATCCGGACAAAGTGGTGTGGAATTTGTATGCAATAGACCAAGCAAATCGTAGTAAAAATGGTTTTGGAGAAAAGCAAACTCCTTTCTTTAGGCAAGTGCATAAAATGTCATGTATACAAACAGAAATACCATGTTTGTTTGCCGCAGTTCTTCTAGCTTTCTCCTAGAAAATACGAATGTGTAGAGCTGGTGTCTCCATGTGGAACCAATTAGAGTTTCCCAGTACAAAATTAAATGTTCCCTGATAAAAAACATTCAAAACAATAAAGTCCTTTGATAATATCCAGAAAACACAAACATAGGGGCTGTGGCAATATCTGGGATTGAGTTAACGAAAATAAAACCGGATATTTCCGGTTTCATGCAGTCATATCCGGACAAAGTGGTGTGGAATTTGTATGCAATAGACCAAGAAAATCATAGTAAAAATGGTTTTGTGAAAAGCAAACTCCTTTCTTTAGGCAAGTGCATAAAATGTCATGTATACAAACAGAAATACCATGTTTGTTTGCCGCAGTTCTTCTAGCTTTCTCCTAGAAAATACGAATGTGTAGAGCTGGTGTCTCCATGTGGAACCAATTAGAGTTTCCCAGTACAAAATTAAATGTTCCCTGATAAAAAACATTCAAAACAATAAAGTCCTTTGATAATTTCCAGAAAACAGAAACACAGAGGCTGTCGCAATATCTGGGATTGAGTTAGCCAAAACAAAAGCGGATATTTCCCCTTTCATCCAGTCATATCCGGACAAAGTGGTGTGGAATTTGTATGCAATAGACCAAGCAAATCATACTAAATATGGTTTTGGAGAAAAACAAAGTCATTTCATTAGGCAGGTGCATAAAATGTCATGTATTCAAACAGAAATATCATGTTTTTTTACTGCAGTTCTTCTAGCTTTCTCAAGAAAATACGAATGTGTAGAGCTGGTGTCTCCATGTGGAACCAATTAGAGTTTCCCAGTACAAAATTAAATGTTCCCTGATAAAAAACATTCAAAACAATAAAGTCCTTTGATAATATCCAGAACACACAAACACAGGGGCTATGGCAATATCTGGGATTGAGTTAGCCAAAACAAAAGCGGATATTTCCACTTTCATCCAGTCATATCCGGACAAAGTGGTGTGGAATTTGTATGCAATAGACCAAGCAAATCATAGTAAAAATGGTTTTGGAGAAAAGCAAAGTCCTTTCTTTAGGCAAGTGCATAAAATGTCATGTATACAAACAGAAATATCATGTTTGTTTGCCGCAGTTCCTCTAGTTTTCTCCCTAGAATACAATAATAGGAAGAACTGGTTTCTGCCTGTGGAACCAGTGATTGTTTCCTGTACAAAATTAAATGCTCCCTGATTAAAAAAAAAACGTTCAAAACAATAATGACCATTGATAATATCCAGAAAACACAAACACAGGGGCTGTGGCAATATCTGGGATTGAGTTAGCCAAAACAAAACCGGATATTTCCGGTTTCATGCCGTCATATCCGGACAAAGTGGTGTGGAATTTGTATGCAATAGACCAAGCAAATCATAGTAAAAATGGTTTTGGAGAAAAGCAAACTCCTTTCTTTAGGCAAGTGCATAAAATGTCATGTATACAAACAGAAATATCATGTTTGTTTCCCGCAATCGTTCTAGTTTTCTCCCTAGAATACACGAATAGGAAGAACTGGTTTCTGCATGTGGAACCAGTGATTGTTTCCCTGTACAAAATTAAATGCTCACTGATTAAAAAAAAAACATTCAAAACAATAATGACCATTGGTAATATCCAGAAAACACAAACACAGGGGCTGTGGCAATATCTGGGATTGAGTTAGCCAAAACAATACCGGATATTTCCGGTTTCATGCAGTCATATCCGGACAAAGTGGTGTGGAATTTGTATGCAATAGACCAAGCAAATCATAGTAAAAATGGTTTTGGAGAAAAGCAAAGTCTTTTCGTTGGACAAGTGCATAAAATGTCATGTATACAAACAGAAATATCATGTTTGTTTGCCGCAGTTCCTCTAGTTTTCTCCTAGAAAATACAAATGTGTAGAGCTGGTGTCTCCATGTGGAACCACTGAGTGTTTCCCAGTACAAAATTAAATGTTCCCTGATAAAAAAAAATTCAAAACAATAATGACCATTGATAATATCCAGAAAACACAAACACAGAGGCTGTGGCAATCTGGGATTGAGTTAGCCAAAACAAAACCGGATATTTCCGGTTTCATGCAGTCATATCCGGACAAAGTGGTGTGGAATTTGTATGCAATAGACCAAGCAAATCATAGTAAAACGGTTTTGGAGAAAAGCAAAGTCATTTCTTCAGTCGAGTGCATAAAATGTCATGTATACAAACAGAAATATCATGTTTGTTTGCCGCCGTTCCTCTAGATTTCTCCCTAGAATACCCGAATAGGAAGAACTGGTTTCTGCATGTGGAACCAGTGATTGTTTCCCTGTACAAAATTAAATGCTCCCTGATTAAAAAAAAAAACGTTCCAAACAATAAAGACCATTGATAATATCCAGAAAACCCAAACACAGGGGCTGTGGCAATATCTGGGATTGAGTTAGCCAAAACAAAACCGGATATTTCCGGTTTCATGCAGTCATATCCGGACAAAGTGGTGTGGAATTTGTATGCAATAGACCAAGCAAATCATAGTAAAAATGGTTTTGGAGAAAAGCAAACTCCTTTCTTTGGCAAGTGCATAAAATTTCATGTATACAAACAGAAATATCATGTTTGTTTGCCGCAGTTCTTCTAGCTTTCTCCTAGAAAATACGAATGTGTAGAGCTGGTGTCTCCATGTGGAACCAATTAGAGTTTCTCAGTACAAAATTAAATGTTCCCTGATAAAAAACATTCAAAACAATAAAGTCCTTTGATAATATCCAGAAAACACAAACACAGAGGCTGTCGCAATATCTGTGATTGAGTTAGCCAAAACAAAACCGGATATTTCCCCTTTCATCCAGTCATATCCGGACAAAGTGGTGTGGAATTTGTATGCAATAGACCAAGCAAATCATAGTAAAAATGGTTTTGGAGAAAAGTAAAGTCATTTCATTATGCAGGTGCATAAAATGTCATGTATACAAACAGAATTATCATGTTTGTTTGCCGCAGTTCCTCTAGTTTCTCGCTTAGAAAATACGTATGCGTAGAGATGGTGTCTCCATGTGGAACCAATTAGAGTTTCCCAGTACAAAATTAAATGTTCCCTGATAAAAAAAAAACTTTCAAAACAATAATGACCATTGATAATATCCAGAAAACACAAACACAGAGGCTGTGGCAAGCTGGGATTGAGTTAGCCATAAGAAAACCTGATATTTCCGGTTTCATGCAGTCATATCCGGACAAAGTGGTGTGGAATTTGTATGCAATAGACCAAGCAAATCATAGTAAAAATGGTTTTGGAGAAAAGCAAACTCCTTTCTTTAGGCAAGTGCATAAAATGTCATGTATACAAACAGAAATATCATGTTTGTTTCCCGCAATTCCTCTAGTTTTCTCCCTAGAATACACGAATAGGAAGAACTGGTTTCTGCATGTGGAACCAGCGATTGTTTCCCTGTACAAAATTAAATGCTCACTGATTAAAAAAAAATTCAAAACAATAATGACCATTGGTAATATCCAGAAAACACAAACACAGAGGCTGTGGCAATCTGGGATTGAGTTAGCCAAAAGAAAACCGGATATTTCCGGTTTCATGCAGTCATATCCGGACAAAGTGGTGTGGAATTTGTATGCAATAGACCAAGCAAATCATAGTAAAAATGGTTTTGGAGAAAAGCAAAGTCTTTTCGTTGGACAAGTGCATAAAATGTCATGTATACAAAGAGAAATATCATGTTTGTTTGCCGCAGTTCTTCTAGCTTTCTCCTAGAAAATACGAATGTGTAGAGCTGGTGTCTCCATGTGGAACGACTGAGTGTTTCCCAGTACAAAATTAAATGTTCCCTGATAAAAAAAAATTCAAAACAATAATGACCATTGATAATATCCAGAAAACACAAACACAGAGGCTGTGGCAATCTGGGATTGAGTTAGCCAAAACAAAACCGGATATTTCCGGTTTCATGCAGTCATATCCGGACAAAGTGGTGTGGAATTTGTATGCAGTAGACCAAGCAAATCATAGTAAAAATGGTTTTGGAGAAAAGCAAACTCCTTTCTTTAGGCAAGTGCATAAAATGTCATGTATACAAACAGAAATATCATGTTTGTTTGCCGCAGTTCTTCTAGGTTTCTCCTAGAAAATACGAATGTGTAGAGCTGGTGTCTCCATGTGGAACCAATTAGAGTTTCCCAGTACAAAATTAAATGTTCCCTTATAAAAAACATTCAAAACAATAAAGTCGTTTGATAATATCCAGAAAACACAAACACAGAGTCTGTGGCATTATCTGTGATTGAGTTAGCCAAAACAAAAGCGGATATTTCCCCTTTCATCCAATCATATCCGGACAAAGTGGTGTGGAATTTGTATGGAATAGACCAAGCAAATCATAGTAAAATGGTTTTGGAGAAAAGCAAAGTCCTTTCTTTAGGCAAGTGCATAAAATGTCATGTATACAAACAGAGATATCATGTTTGTTTGCCGCAGTTCCTCTAGTTTTCTCCCTAGAATACACGAATAGGAAGAACTGGTTTCTGCATGTGGATCCAGTGATTGTTTCCCTGTACAAAATTAAATGCTCCCTGATTAAAAAAAAATTCAAAACAATAATGACCATTGATAATATCCAGAAAACACAAACACAGAGGCTGTCGCAATCTGGGATTGAGTTAGCCAAAACAAAACCGGATATTTCCGGTTTCATGCAGTCATATCCAGACAAAGTGGTGTGGAATTTGTATGCAATAGACCAAGCAAATCATAGTAAAAATGGTTTTGGAGAAAAGCAAAGTCATTTCATTAGGCAGGTGCATAAAATGTCATGTATACAAACAGAAATATCATGTTTGCTTGCCGCAGTTCCTCTAGTTTTCTCCCTAGAATACACGAATAGGAAGAACTGGTTTCTGCATGTGGAACCAGTGATTGTTTCCCAGTACAAAATTAAATGCTCCCTGATTAAAAAAAACGTTCAAAACAATAGTGACCTTTGATAATATTCAGAAAACCCAAACACAGGGGCTGTGGCAATATCTGGGATTGAGTTAGCCAAAACAAAACTGGATATTTCCGGTTTCATGCAGTCATATCCGGACAAAGTGTTCTGGAATTCCTATGCAATGAACCGAGAAAATCACAGTAAAAATGGTTTTGGAGAAAAGCAAAGTCCTTTCTTTAGGCATGTGCATAAAATGTCATGTATACAAACAGAAATATCATGTTTGTTTGCCGCAGTTCCTCTAGTTTTCTCCCTAGAATACACGAATAGGAAGAACTGGTTTCTGCATGTGGAACCAGTGATTGTTTCCCTGTACAAAATTAAATGCTCCCTGATTAAAAAAAAATTCAAAACAATAATGAACATTGATAATATCCAGAAAACACAAACACAGAGGCTGTGGCAATCTGGGATTGAGTTAGCCAAAACAAAACCGGATATTTCCGGTTTCATGCAGTCTTATCCGGACAAAGTGGTGTGGAATTTGTATGCAATAGACCAAGCAAATCATAGTAAAAATGGTTTTGGAGAAAAGCAAAGTCATTTCATTAGGCAGGTGCATAACATGTCATGTATACAAACAGAAATATCATGTTTGTTTGCTGCAGTTCCTCTAGCATTCTCCGTATAATTTACAAATATTTAGAGCTGGTGTCTCCATGTGGAACCACTGAGTGATTCCCAGTACCAAATTAAATGTTCCCTGATAAAAAAATGTTTCAAAACAATAAAGTCCTTTGATAATATCCAGAAAAGACAAACACAGGGGCTGTGGCAATATCTGGTATGAGTTAGCCAAAACAAAACCGGATATTTCCGGTTTCATGCAGTCATATCCGGGCAAAGTGGTGTGGAATTTGTATGCAATAGACCAAGCAAATCATAGTAAAAATGGTTTTGGAGAAAAGCAAAGTCCTTTCTTTAGGCAAGTGCATAAAATGTCATGTATACAAACAGAGATATCATGTTTGTTTGCCGCAGTTCCTCTAGTTTTCTCCCTAGAATACACGAATAGGAAGAACTGGTTTCTGCATGTGGAACCAGTGATTGTTTCCCTGTACAAAATTAAGTGCTCACTGATTACAAAAAAACATTCAAAACAATAATGACCATTGGTAATATCTAGAAAACACAAACACAGAGGCTGTGGCAATCTGGGATTGAGTTAGCCAAAACAAAACCGGATATTTCCGGTTTCATGCAGTCATATCCGGACAAAGTGGTGTGGAATTTGTATGCAATAGACCAAGCAAATCATAGTAAAAATGGTTTTGGAGAAAAGCAAAGTCTTTTCGTTGGACAAGTGCATAAAATGTCATGTATACAAACAGAAATATCATGTTTGTTTGCCGCAGTTCTTCTAGCTTTCTCCTAGAAAATACAAATGTGTAGAGCTTGTGTCTCCATGTGGAACCAATTAGAGTTTCCCAGTACAAAATTAAATGTTCCCTTATAAAAAACATTCAAAACAATAAAGTCCTTTGATAATATCCAGAAAACACAAACACAGAGGCTGTCGCAATATCTGTGATTGAGTTAGCCAAAACAAAAGCGGATATTTCCCCTTTCATCCAATCATATCCGGACAAAGTGGTGTGGAATTTGTATGGAATAGACCAAGCAAATCATAGTAAAATGGTTTTGGAGAAAAGCAAAGTCCTTTCTTTAGGCAAGTGCATAAAATGTCATGTATACAAACAGAGATATCATGTTTGTTTGCCGCAGTTCCTCTAGTTTTCTCCCTAGAATACACGAATAGGAAGAACTGGTTTCTGCATGTGGAACCAGTGATTGTTTCCCTGTACAAAATTAAATGCTCCCTGATTAAAAAAAAATTCAAAACAATAATGACCATTGATAATATCCAGAAAACACAAACACAGAGGCTGTCGCAATCTGGGATTGAGTTAGCCAAAACAAAACCGGATATTTCCGGTTTCATGCAGTCATATCCGGACAAAGTGGTGTGGAATTTGTATGCAATAGACCAAGAAAATCATAGTAAAAATGGTTTTGGAGAAAAGCAATCTCCTTTCTTTAGGCAAGTGCATAAAATGTCATGTATACAAACAGAAATATCATGTTTGTTTGCCGCAGTTCCTCTAGCATTCTCCGTATAATTTACAAATATTTAGAGCTGGTGTCTCCATGTGGAACCAATCAGAGTTTCCCAGTACAAAATTAAATGTTCCCTGATAAAAAAATGTTTCAAAACAATAAAGTCCTTTGATAATATCCAGAAAACACAAACACAGGGGCTGTGGCAATATCTGGGATTGAGTTAGCCAAAACAAAACCGGATATTTCCGGTTTCATGCAGTCATATCCGGGCAAAGTGGTGTGGAATTTGTATGCAATAGACCAAGCAAATCATAGTAAAAATGGTTTTGGAGAAAAGCAAAGTCCTTTCTTTAGGCAAGTGCATAAAATGTCATGTATACAAACAGAAATATCATGTTTGTTTGCCGCAGTTCCTCTAGTTTCTCGCTTAGAAAATACGAATGCGTAGAGCTGGTGTCTCCATGTGGAACCACTGAGTGTTTCCCAGTACAAAATTAAATGTTCGTGATAAAAAAAAACTTTCAAAAAAATAATGACCATTGATAATATCCAGAAAACACAAACACAGGGGCTGTGGCAATATCTGGGATTGAGTTAGCCAAAACAAAACCGGATATTTCCGGTTTCATGCAGTCCTATCCGGACAAAGTGTTCTGGAATTCCTATGCAATGAACCGAGAAAATCACAGTAAAAATGGTTTTGGAGAAAAGCAAAGTCCTTTCTTTAGGCAAGTGCATAAAATGTCATGTATACAAACAGAAATATCCTGTTTGTTTGCCGCAGTTCCTCTAGTTTTCTCCCTAGAATACACGAATAGGAAGAACTGGTTTCTGCATGTGGAACCAGTGATTGTTTCCCTGTACAAAATTAAATGCTCACTGATTACAAAAAAACATTCAAATCAATAATGACCATTGGTAATATCTAGAAAACACAAACACAGAGGCTGTGGCATTCTTGGATTGAGTTAGCCAAAACAAAACCGGATATTTCCGGTTTCATGCAGTCATATCCGGACAAAGTGGTGTGGAATTTGTATGCAATAGACCAAGAAAATCATAGTAAAAATGGTTTTGGAGAAAAGCAAAGTCTTTTCTTTGGACAAGTGCATAAAATGTCATGTATACAAATAGAAATATCATGTTTGTTTGCCGCAGTACTTCTAGCTTTCTCCTAGAAAATACGAATGTGTAGAGCTGGTGTCTCCATGTGGAACCAATTAGAGTTTCCCAGTACAAAATTAAATGTTCCCTGATAAAGAACATTCAAAACAATAAAGTTCTTTGATAATATCCAGAAAACAAAAACACAGAGGCTGTTGCAATATCTGTGATTGAGTTAGCCAAAACAAAAGCGGATATTTCCCCTTTCATCCAGTCATATCCGGACAAAGTGCTGTGGAATTTGTATGCAATAGACCAAGCAAATCATAGTAAAATGGTTTTGGAGAAAAGCAAAGTCCTTTCTTTAGGCAAGTGCATAAAATGTCATGTATACAGAGATATCATGTTGTTTGCCGCAGTTCCTCTTGTTTTCTACCTAGAATACACGAATAGGAAGAACTGGTTTCTGCATGTGGAACCAGTGATTGTTTCCCAGTACAAAATTAAATGCTCCCTGATTAAAAAAATTCAAAACAATAATGACCATTGATAATATCCAGAAAACACAAACACAGAGGCTGTGGCAATCTGGGATTGAGTTAGCCAAAACAAAACCGGATATTTCCGGTTTCATGCAGTCATATCCGGGCAAAGTGGTGTGGAATTTGTATGCAATAGACCAAGCAAATCATAGTAAAAATGGTTTTGGAGAAAAGCAAAGTCCTTTCTTTAGGCAAGTGCATAAAATGTCATGTATACAAACAGAGATATCATGTTTGTTTGCCGCAGTTCCTCTAGTTTTCTCCCTAGAATACACGAATAGGAAGAACTGGTTTCTGCATGTGGAACCAGTGATTGTTTCCCTGTACAAAATTAAGTGCTCACTGATTACAAAAAAACATTCAAAACAATAATGACCATTGGTAATATCTAGAAAACACAAACACAGAGGCTGTGGCAATCTGGGATTGAGTTAGCCAAAACAAAACCGGATATTTCCGGTTTCATGCAGTCATATCCGGACAAAGTGGTGTGGAATTTGTATGCAATAGACCAAGCAAATCATAGTAAAAATGGTTTTGGAGAAAAGCAAAGTCTTTTCGTTGGACAAGTGCATAAAATGTCATGTATACAAACAGAAATATCATGTTTGTTTGCCGCAGTTCTTCTAGCTTTCTCCTAGAAAATACAAATGTGTAGAGCTTGTGTCTCCATGTGGAACCAATTAGAGTTTCCCAGTACAAAATTAAATGTTCCCTTATAAAAAACATTCAAAACAATAAAGTCCTTTGATAATATCCAGAAAACACAAACACAGAGGCTGTCGCAATATCTGTGATTGAGTTAGCCAAAACAAAAGCAGATATTTCCCCTTTCATCCAATCATATCCGGACAAAGTGGTGTGGAATTTGTATGGAATAGACCAAGCAAATCATAGTAAAATGGTTTTGGAGAAAAGCAAAGTCCTTTCTTTAGGCAAGTGCATAAAATGTCATGTATACAAACAGAGATATCATGTTTGTTTGCCGCAGTTCCTCTAGTTTTCTCCCTAGAATACACGAATAGGAAGAACTGGTTTCTGCATGTGGAACCAGTGATTGTTTCCCTGTACAAAATTAAATGCTCCCTGATTAAAAAAAAATTCAAAACAATAATGACCATTGATAATATCCAGAAAACACAAACACAGAGGCTGTCGCAATCTGGGATTGAGTTAGCCAAAACAAAACCGGATATTTCCGGTTTCATGCAGTCATATCCGGACAAAGTGGTGTGGAATTTGTATGCAATAGACCAAGAAAATCATAGTAAAAATGGTTTTGGAGAAAAGCAATCTCCTTTCTTTAGGCAAGTGCATAAAATGTCATGTATACAAACAGAAATATCATGTTTGTTTGCCGCAGTTCCTCTAGCATTCTCCGTATAATTTACAAATATTTAGAGCTGGTGTCTCCATGTGGAACCAATCAGAGTTTCCCAGTACAAAATTAAATGTTCCCTGATAAAAAAATGTTTCAAAACAATAAAGTCCTTTGATAATATCCAGAAAACACAAACACAGGGGCTGTGGCAATATCTGGGATTGAGTTAGCCAAAACAAAACCGGATATTTCCGGTTTCATGCAGTCATATCCGGGCAAAGTGGTGTGGAATTTGTATGCAATAGACCAAGCAAATCATAGTAAAAATGGTTTTGGAGAAAAGCAAAGTCCTTTCTTTAGGCAAGTGCATAAAATGTCATGTATACAAACAGAAATATCATGTTTGTTTGCCGCAGTTCCTCTAGTTTCTCGCTTAGAAAATACGAATGCGTAGAGCTGGTGTCTCCATGTGGAACCACTGAGTGTTTCCCAGTACAAAATTAAATGTTCGTGATAAAAAAAAACTTTCAAAAAAATAATGACCATTGATAATATCCAGAAAACACAAACACAGGGGCTGTGGCAATATCTGGGATTGAGTTAGCCAAAACAAAACCGGATATTTCCGGTTTCATGCAGTCCTATCCGGACAAAGTGTTCTGGAATTCCTATGCAATGAACCGAGAAAATCACAGTAAAAATGGTTTTGGAGAAAAGCAAAGTCCTTTCTTTAGGCAAGTGCATAAAATGTCATGTATACAAACAGAAATATCCTGTTTGTTTGCCGCAGTTCCTCTAGTTTTCTCCCTAGAATACACGAATAGGAAGAACTGGTTTCTGCATGTGGAACCAGTGATTGTTTCCCTGTACAAAATTAAATGCTCACTGATTACAAAAAAACATTCAAATCAATAATGACCATTGGTAATATCTAGAAAACACAAACACAGAGGCTGTGGCATTCTTGGATTGAGTTAGCCAAAACAAAACCGGATATTTCCGGTTTCATGCAGTCATATCCGGACAAAGTGGTGTGGAATTTGTATGCAATAGACCAAGAAAATCATAGTAAAAATGGTTTTGGAGAAAAGCAAAGTCTTTTCTTTGGACAAGTGCATAAAATGTCATGTATACAAATAGAAATATCATGTTTGTTTGCCGCAGTACTTCTAGCTTTCTCCTAGAAAATACGAATGTGTAGAGCTGGTGTCTCCATGTGGAACCAATTAGAGTTTCCCAGTACAAAATTAAATGTTCCCTGATAAAGAACATTCAAAACAATAAAGTTCTTTGATAATATCCAGAAAACAAAAACACAGAGGCTGTTGCAATATCTGTGATTGAGTTAGCCAAAACAAAAGCGGATATTTCCCCTTTCATCCAGTCATATCCGGACAAAGTGCTGTGGAATTTGTATGCAATAGACCAAGCAAATCATAGTAAAATGGTTTTGGAGAAAAGCAAAGTCCTTTCTTTAGGCAAGTGCATAAAATGTCATGTATACAGAGATATCATGTTGTTTGCCGCAGTTCCTCTTGTTTTCTACCTAGAATACACGAATAGGAAGAACTGGTTTCTGCATGTGGAACCAGTGATTGTTTCCCAGTACAAAATTAAATGCTCCCTGATTAAAAAAAAACATTCAAAACAATAATGACCATTGATAATATCCAGAAAACACAAACACAGGGGCTGTGGCAATATCTGGGATTGAGTTAGCCAAAACAAAACCGGATATTTCCGGTTTCATGCAGTCATATCCGGACAAAGTGGTGTGGAATTTGTATGCAATAGACCAAGCAAATCATAGTAAAAATGGTTTTGGAGAAAAGCAAACTCCTTTCTTTAGGCAAGTGCATAAAATGTCATGTATACAAACAGAAATATCATGTTTGTTTGCCGCAGATCCTCTAGTTTTCTCCCTAGAATACACGAATAGGAAGAACTTGTTTCTGCATGTGGAACCAGTGATTGTTTCCCAGTACAAAATTAAATGCTCCCTGATTAAAAAAAACGTTCAAAACAATAATGACCATTGATAATATCCAGAAAACCCAAACACAGTGGCTGTGGCAATATCAGGGATTGAGTTAGCCAAAACAAAACCGGATATTTCCGGTTTCATGCAGTCATATCCGGACAAAGTGTTCTGGAATTCCTATGCAATGAACCGAGAAAATCACAGTAAAAATGGTTTTGGAGAAAAGCAAAGTCCTTTCTTTAGGCAAGTGCATAAAATGTCATGTATACAAACAGAAATATCATGTTTGCTTGCCGCAGTTCCTCTAGTTTTCTCCCTAGAATACACGAATAGGAAGAACTGGTTTCTGCATGTGGAACCAGTGATTGTTTCCCTGTAGAAAATTAAATGCTCCCTGATTAAAAAAAAAGTTCAAAACAATAATGACCATTGGTAAAATCCACAAAACACAAACACAGAGGCTGTGGCAATATCTGGGATTGAGTTAACCAAAACAAAACCGGATATTTCCGGTTTCATGCAGTCTTATCCGGACAAAGTCGTGTGGTATTTGTATGCAATAGACCAAGCAAATCATAGTAAAAATGGTTTTGGAGAAAAGCAAAGTCTTTTCTTTGGACAAGTGCATAAAATGTCATTTATACAAACAGAAATATCATGTTTGTTTGCCGCAGTTCTTCTAGGTTTCTCCTAGAAAATACGAATGTGTAGAGCTGGTGTCTCCATGTGGAAACAATTTTAGTTTCCCAGTACAAAATTAAATGTTCTCTGATAAAAAACATTCAAAACAATAAAGTCCTTTGATAATATCCAGAAAACACAAACACAGATGCTGTCGCAATATCTGTGATTGAGTTAGCCAAAACAAAACCGGATATTTCCGGTTTCATGCAGTCATATCCGGACAAAGTGGTGTGGAATTTGTATGCAATAGACCAAGCAAATCATAGTAAAAATGGTTTTGGAGAAAAGCCAAGTCATTTCATTAGGCAGGTGCATAAAATGTCATGTATACATACAGAAATATCATGTTTTTTTGCTGCAGTTCCTCTAGCATTCTCCCTATAATTTACAAATGTTTAGAGCTGGTTTCTCCATGTGGAACCACTGAGGGTTTCCCAGTACAAAATTAAATGTTCACTGATAAAAAAAATGTTTCAAAACAATAAAGTACTTTGATAATATCCAGAAAACACTAACACAGGGGCTATGGCAATATCTGGGATTGAGTTAGCCAAAACAAAACCGGATATTTCCGGTTTCATGCAGTCATATCCGGGCAAAGTGGTGTGGAATTTGTATGCAATAGACCAAGCAAATCATAGTAAAAATGGTTTTGGAGAAAAGCAAAGTCCTTTCTTTAGGCAAGTGCATAAAATGTCATGTATACAAACAGAAATATCATGTTTGTTTGCCGAAGTTCCTCTAGTTTCTGGCTTAGAAAATACGAATGTGTAGAGCTGGTGTCTCCACGAAGAACCACTGAGTGTTTCCCAGTGCAAAATTAAATGTTCCCTGATAAAAAAAAAACTTTCAAAACAATAATGACCATTGATAATATCCAGAAAACACAAACACAGAGGCTGTGGCAATATCTGTGATTGAGTTAGCCAAAACAAAAGCGGATATTTCCGGTTTCATGCAGTCATATCCGGGCAAAGTGGTGTGGAATTTGTATGCAATAGACCAAGCAAATCATAGTAAAAATGGTTTTGGAGAAAAGCAAAGTCCTTTCTTTAGGCAAGTGCATAAAATGTCATGTATACAAACAGAAATATCATGTTTGTTTGCCGAAGTTCCTCTAGTTTCTGGCTTAGAAAATACGAATGCGTAGAGCTGGTGTCTCCACGAAGAACCACTGAGTGTTTCCCAGTGCAAAATTAAATGTTCCCTGATAAAAAAAAACTTTCAAAACAATAATGACCATTGATAATATCCAGAAAACACAAACACAGAGGCTGTGGCAATCTGGGATTGAGTTAGCCAAAACAAAACCGGATATTTCCGGTTTCATGCAGTCATATCCGGGCAAAGTGGTGTGGAATTTGTATGCAATAGACCAAGCAAATCATAGTAAAAATGGTTTTGGAGAAAAGCAAAGTCCTTTCTTTAGGCAAGTGCATAAAATGTCATGTATACAAACAGAGATATCATGTTTGTTTGCCGCAGTTCCTCTAGTTTTCTCCCTAGAATACACGAATAGGAAGAACTGGTTTCTGCATGTGGAACCAGTGATTGTTTCCCTGTACAAAATTAAGTGCTCACTGATTACAAAAAAACATTCAAAACAATAATGACCATTGGTAATATCTAGAAAACACAAACACAGAGGCTGTGGCAATCTGGGATTGAGTTAGCCAAAACAAAACCGGATATTTCCGGTTTCATGCAGTCATATCCGGACAAAGTGGTGTGGAATTTGTATGCAATAGACCAAGCAAATCATAGTAAAAATGGTTTTGGAGAAAAGCAAAGTCTTTTCGTTGGACAAGTGCATAAAATGTCATGTATACAAACAGAAATATCATGTTTGTTTGCCGCAGTTCTTCTAGCTTTCTCCTAGAAAATACAAATGTGTAGAGCTTGTGTCTCCATGTGGAACCAATTAGAGTTTCCCAGTACAAAATTAAATGTTCCCTTATAAAAAACATTCAAAACAATAAAGTCCTTTGATAATATCCAGAAAACACAAACACAGAGGCTGTCGCAATATCTGTGATTGAGTTAGCCAAAACAAAAGCAGATATTTCCCCTTTCATCCAATCATATCCGGACAAAGTGGTGTGGAATTTGTATGGAATAGACCAAGCAAATCATAGTAAAATGGTTTTGGAGAAAAGCAAAGTCCTTTCTTTAGGCAAGTGCATAAAATGTCATGTATACAAACAGAGATATCATGTTTGTTTGCCGCAGTTCCTCTAGTTTTCTCCCTAGAATACACGAATAGGAAGAACTGGTTTCTGCATGTGGAACCAGTGATTGTTTCCCTGTACAAAATTAAATGCTCCCTGATTAAAAAAAAATTCAAAACAATAATGACCATTGATAATATCCAGAAAACACAAACACAGAGGCTGTCGCAATCTGGGATTGAGTTAGCCAAAACAAAACCGGATATTTCCGGTTTCATGCAGTCATATCCGGACAAAGTGGTGTGGAATTTGTATGCAATAGACCAAGAAAATCATAGTAAAAATGGTTTTGGAGAAAAGCAATCTCCTTTCTTTAGGCAAGTGCATAAAATGTCATGTATACAAACAGAAATATCATGTTTGTTTGCCGCAGTTCCTCTAGCATTCTCCGTATAATTTACAAATATTTAGAGCTGGTGTCTCCATGTGGAACCAATCAGAGTTTCCCAGTACAAAATTAAATGTTCCCTGATAAAAAAATGTTTCAAAACAATAAAGTCCTTTGATAATATCCAGAAAACACAAACACAGGTGCTGTGGCAATATCTGGGATTGAGTTAGCCAAAACAAAACCGGATATTTCCGGTTTCATGCAGTCATATCCGGGCAAAGTGGTGTGGAATTTGTATGCAATAGACCAAGCAAATCATAGTAAAAATGGTTTTGGAGAAAAGCAAAGTCCTTTCTTTAGGCAAGTGCATAAAATGTCATGTATACAAACAGAAATATCATGTTTGTTTGCCGCAGTTCCTCTAGTTTCTCGCTTAGAAAATACGAATGCGTAGAGCTGGTGTCTCCATGTGGAACCACTGAGTGTTTCCCAGTACAAAATTAAATGTTCGTGATAAAAAAAAACTTTCAAAAAAATAATGACCATTGATAATATCCAGAAAACACAAACACAGGGGCTGTGGCAATATCTGGGATTGAGTTAGCCAAAACAAAACCGGATATTTCCGGTTTCATGCAGTCCTATCCGGACAAAGTGTTCTGGAATTCCTATGCAATGAACCGAGAAAATCACAGTAAAAATGGTTTTGGAGAAAAGCAAAGTCCTTTCTTTAGGCAAGTGCATAAAATGTCATGTATACAAACAGAAATATCCTGTTTGTTTGCCGCAGTTCCTCTAGTTTTCTCCCTAGAATACACGAATAGGAAGAACTGGTTTCTGCATGTGGAACCAGTGATTGTTTCCCTGTACAAAATTAAATGCTCACTGATTACAAAAAAACATTCAAATCAATAATGACCATTGGTAATATCTAGAAAACACAAACACAGAGGCTGTGGCATTCTTGGATTGAGTTAGCCAAAACAAAACCGGATATTTCCGGTTTCATGCAGTCATATCCGGACAAAGTGGTGTGGAATTTGTATGCAATAGACCAAGAAAATCATAGTAAAAATGGTTTTGGAGAAAAGCAAAGTCTTTTCTTTGGACAAGTGCATAAAATGTCATGTATACAAATAGAAATATCATGTTTGTTTGCCGCAGTACTTCTAGCTTTCTCCTAGAAAATACGAATGTGTAGAGCTGGTGTCTCCATGTGGAACCAATTAGAGTTTCCCAGTACAAAATTAAATGTTCCCTGATAAAGAACATTCAAAACAATAAAGTTCTTTGATAATATCCAGAAAACAAAAACACAGAGGCTGTTGCAATATCTGTGATTGAGTTAGCCAAAACAAAAGCGGATATTTCCCCTTTCATCCAGTCATATCCGGACAAAGTGCTGTGGAATTTGTATGCAATAGACCAAGCAAATCATAGTAAAATGGTTTTGGAGAAAAGCAAAGTCCTTTCTTTAGGCAAGTGCATAAAATGTCATGTATACAGAGATATCATGTTGTTTGCCGCAGTTCCTCTTGTTTTCTACCTAGAATACACGAATAGGAAGAACTGGTTTCTGCATGTGGAACCAGTGATTGTTTCCCAGTACAAAATTAAATGCTCCCTGATTAAAAAAAAACATTCAAAACAATAATG
Source organism: Lepus europaeus (assembly GCF_033115175.1). Lineage (NCBI taxonomy): Eukaryota > Metazoa > Chordata > Mammalia > Lagomorpha > Leporidae > Lepus > Lepus europaeus. The sequence continues at coordinate 36,795,592 of NC_084847.1, read as the reverse complement.
ACCATTGATAATATCCAGAAAACACAAACACAGGGGCTGTGGCAATATCTGGGATTGAGTTAGCCAAAACAAAACCGGATATTTCCGGTTTCATGCAGTCATATCCGGACAAAGTGGTGTGGAATTTGTATGCAATAGACCAAGCAAATCATAGTAAAAATGGTTTTGGAGAAAAGCAAACTCCTTTCTTTAGGCAAGTGCATAAAATGTCATGTATACAAACAGAAATATCATGTTTGTTTGCCGCAGATCCTCTAGTTTTCTCCCTAGAATACACGAATAGGAAGAACTTGTTTCTGCATGTGGAACCAGTGATTGTTTCCCAGTACAAAATTAAATGCTCCCTGATTAAAAAAAACGTTCAAAACAATAATGACCATTGATAATATCCAGAAAACCCAAACACAGTGGCTGTGGCAATATCAGGGATTGAGTTAGCCAAAACAAAACCGGATATTTCCGGTTTCATGCAGTCATATCCGGACAAAGTGTTCTGGAATTCCTATGCAATGAACCGAGAAAATCACAGTAAAAATGGTTTTGGAGAAAAGCAAAGTCCTTTCTTTAGGCAAGTGCATAAAATGTCATGTATACAAACAGAAATATCATGTTTGCTTGCCGCAGTTCCTCTAGTTTTCTCCCTAGAATACACGAATAGGAAGAACTGGTTTCTGCATGTGGAACCAGTGATTGTTTCCCTGTAGAAAATTAAATGCTCCCTGATTAAAAAAAAAGTTCAAAACAATAATGACCATTGGTAAAATCCACAAAACACAAACACAGAGGCTGTGGCAATATCTGGGATTGAGTTAACCAAAACAAAACCGGATATTTCCGGTTTCATGCAGTCTTATCCGGACAAAGTCGTGTGGTATTTGTATGCAATAGACCAAGCAAATCATAGTAAAAATGGTTTTGGAGAAAAGCAAAGTCTTTTCTTTGGACAAGTGCATAAAATGTCATTTATACAAACAGAAATATCATGTTTGTTTGCCGCAGTTCTTCTAGGTTTCTCCTAGAAAATACGAATGTGTAGAGCTGGTGTCTCCATGTGGAAACAATTTTAGTTTCCCAGTACAAAATTAAATGTTCTCTGATAAAAAACATTCAAAACAATAAAGTCCTTTGATAATATCCAGAAAACACAAACACAGATGCTGTCGCAATATCTGTGATTGAGTTAGCCAAAACAAAACCGGATATTTCCGGTTTCATGCAGTCATATCCGGACAAAGTGGTGTGGAATTTGTATGCAATAGACCAAGCAAATCATAGTAAAAATGGTTTTGGAGAAAAGCCAAGTCATTTCATTAGGCAGGTGCATAAAATGTCATGTATACATACAGAAATATCATGTTTTTTTGCTGCAGTTCCTCTAGCATTCTCCCTATAATTTACAAATGTTTAGAGCTGGTTTCTCCATGTGGAACCACTGAGGGTTTCCCAGTACAAAATTAAATGTTCACTGATAAAAAAAATGTTTCAAAACAATAAAGTACTTTGATAATATCCAGAAAACACTAACACAGGGGCTATGGCAATATCTGGGATTGAGTTAGCCAAAACAAAACCGGATATTTCCGGTTTCATGCAGTCATATCCGGGCAAAGTGGTGTGGAATTTGTATGCAATAGACCAAGCAAATCATAGTAAAAATGGTTTTGGAGAAAAGCAAAGTCCTTTCTTTAGGCAAGTGCATAAAATGTCATGTATACAAACAGAAATATCATGTTTGTTTGCCGAAGTTCCTCTAGTTTCTGGCTTAGAAAATACGAATGTGTAGAGCTGGTGTCTCCACGAAGAACCACTGAGTGTTTCCCAGTGCAAAATTAAATGTTCCCTGATAAAAAAAAAAACTTTCAAAACAATAATGACCATTGATAATATCCAGAAAACACAAACACAGAGGCTGTGGCAATATCTGTGATTGAGTTAGCCAAAACAAAAGCGGATATTTCCGGTTTCATGCAGTCATATCCGGGCAAAGTGGTGTGGAATTTGTATGCAATAGACCAAGCAAATCATAGTAAAAATGGTTTTGGAGAAAAGCAAAGTCCTTTCTTTAGGCAAGTGCATAAAATGTCATGTATACAAACAGAAATATCATGTTTGTTTGCCGAAGTTCCTCTAGTTTCTGGCTTAGAAAATACGAATGCGTAGAGCTGGTGTCTCCACGAAGAACCACTGAGTGTTTCCCAGTGCAAAATTAAATGTTCCCTGATAAAAAAAAACTTTCAAAACAATAATGACCATTGATAATATCCAGAAAACACAAACACAGAGGCTGTGGCAATATCTGTGATTGAGTTAGCCAAAACAAAAGCGGATATTTCCGGTTTCATGCAGTCATATCCGGGCAAAGTGGTGTGGAATTTGTATGCAATAGACCAAGCAAATCATAGTAAAAATGGTTTTGGAGAAAAGCAAACTCCTTTCTTTAGGCAAGTGCATAAAATGTCATGTATACAAACAGAAATATCATGTTTGTTTGCCGCAGTTCCTCTAGTTTTCTCCCTAGAATACACGAATAGGAAGAACTGGTTTCTACATGTGGAACTAGTGATTGTTTCCCTGTGCAAAATTAAATGGTCAGTGATTAAAAAAAAACATTCGAAACAATAATGACCATTGGTAATATCCAGAAAACACAAACACAGAGGCTGTGGCAATCTGGGATTGAGTTAGCCAAAACAAAACCGGATATTTCCAGTTTCATGCAGTCATATCCGGACAACGTGGTGTGGAATTTGTATGCAATAGACCAAGCAAATCATAGTAAAAATGGTTTTGGAGAAAAGCAAAGTCTTTTCGTTGGACAAGTGCATAAAATGTCATGTATACAAACAGAAATATCATGTTTGTTTGCCGCAGTTCTTCTAGCTTTCTCCTAGAAAATACGAATGTGTAGAGCTGGTGTCTCCATGTGGAACCAATTAGAGTTTCCCAGTACAAAATTAAATGTTCCCTGATAAAGAACATTCAAAACAATAAAGTTCTTTGATAATATCCAGAAAACAAAAACACAGAGGCTGTTGCAATATCTGTGATTGAGTTAGCCAAAACAAAAGCGGATATTTCCCCTTTCATCCAGTCATATCCGGACAAAGTGGTGTGGAATTTGTATGCAATAGACCAAGCAAATCATAGTAAAATGGTTTTGGAGAAAAGCAAAGTCCTTTCTTTAGGCAAGTGCATAAAATGTCATGTATACAGAGATATCATGTTTGTTTGCCGCAGTTCCTCTAGTTTTCTCCCTAGAATACACGAATAGGAAGAACTGGTTTCTGCATGTGGAACCAGTGATTGTTTCCCAGTACAAAATTAAATGCTCCCTGATTAAAAAAAATTCAAAACAATAATGGTCATTGATATTATCCAGAAAACACAAAAACAGAGGCTGTGGCAATATCTGGGATTGAGTTAGCCAAAACAAAACTGGATATTTTCGGTTTCATGCAGTCATATCCGGACAAAGTGTTCAGGAATTCCTATGCAATGAACCGAGAAAATCTCAGTAAAAATGGTTTTGGAGAAAAGCAAACTCCTTTCTTTAGGCATGTGCATAAAATGTCATGTATACAAACAGAAATATCATGTTTGCTTGCCGCAGTTCCTCTAGTTTCTCGCTTAGAAAATACGAATGCTTACAGCTGGTGTCTCCACGAAGAACCACTGAGTGTTTCCCAGTACAAAACTAAATGTTCCCTGATAAAAAAAAACTTTCAAAACAATAATGGTCATTGATATTATCCAGAAAACACAAACACAGAGGCTGTGGCAATCTGGGATTGAGTTAGCCAAAACAAAACCGGATATTTCCGGTTTCATGCAGTCATATCCGGACAAAGTGGTGTGGAATTTGTATGCAATAGACCAAGCAAATCATAGGAAAAATGGTTTTGGAGAAAACCAAAGTCTTTTCTTTGGACAAGTGCATAAAATGTCATGTATACAAACAGAAATATCATGTTTGTTTGCCGCAGTTCCTCTAGTTTTTTCCCTAGAATACACGAATAGGAAGAACTGGTTTCTGCATCTGGAACCAGTGATTCTTTCCCTGTGCAAAATTAAATGCTCACTGATTAAAAAAAACATTCAAAACAATAATGACCATTGGTAATATCCAGAAAACACAAACACAGAGGCTGTGGCAATCTGGGATTGAGTTAGCCAAAACAAAACCGGATATTTCCGGTTTCATGCAGTCATATCCGGACAAAGTGGTGTGGAATTTGTATGCAATAGACCAAGCAAATCATACTAAAATGGTTTTGTGAAAAGCAAACTCCTTTCTTTAGGCAAGTGCATAAAATGTCATGTATACAAACAGAAATATCATGTTTGTTTGCCGCAGTTCTTCTAGCTTTCTCGCTAGAAAATACGAATGTGTAGAGCTGGTGTCTCCATGTGGAACCAATTAGAGTTTCCCAGTACAAAATTAAATGTTCCCTGATAAAAAACATTCAAAACAATGAAGTCCTTCGATAATATCCAGAAAACACAAACACAGAGGCTGTCGCAATATCTTTGATTGAGTTAGCCAAAACAAAAGCGGATATTTCCCTTTTCATCCAGTCATATCCGGACAAAGTGGTGTTTAATTTGTATGCAATAGACCAAGCAAATCATAGTAAATATGGTTTTGGAGAAAAGCAAAGTCATTTCATTAGGCAGGTGCATAAAATGTCATGTATACAAACAGAAATATCGTGTTTTTTTGCTGCAGTTCTTCTAGCTTTCTCCTAGAAAATACGAATGTGTAGAGCTGGTGTCTCCATGTGGAACCAATTAGAGTTTCCCAGTACAAAATTAAATGTTCCCTGATAAAAAACATTCAAAACAATAAAGTCCTTTGATAATATCCAGAACACACAAACACAGGGGCTATGGCAATATCTGGGATTGAGTTAGCCAAAACAAAAGTGGATATTTCCACTTTCATCCAGTCATATCCGGACAAAGTGGTGTGGAATTTGTATGCAATAGACCAAGCAAATCATAGTAAAAATGGTTTTGGAGAAAAGCAAAGTCCTTTCTTTAGGCAAGTGCATAAAATGTCATGTATACAAAGAGAAATATCATGTTTGTTTGCCGCAGTTCCTCTAGTTTTCTCCCTAGAATACAAGAATAGGAAGAACTGGTTTCTGCCTGTGGAACCAGTGATTGTTTCCCTGTACAAAACTAAATGCTCCCTGATTAAAAAAAAACGTTCAAAACAATAATGACCATTGATAATATCCAGAAAACACAAACACAGGGGCTATGGCAATATCTGGTATTGAGTTAGCCAAAACAAAACCGGATATTTCCGGTTTCATGCCGTCATATCCGGACAAAGTGGTGTGGAATTTGTATGCAATAGACCAAGCAAATCATAGTAAAAATGGTTTTGGAGAAAAGAAAACTCCTTTCTTTAGGCAAGTGCATAAAATGTCATGTATACAAACAGAAATATCAGGTTTGTTTGCCGCCGTTCCTCTAGTTTCTCGCTTAGAAAATACGAATGCGTAGAGCTGGTGTCTCCATGTGGAACCACTGAGTGTTTCCCAGTACAAAATTAAATGTTCCCTGATAAAAAAAAACTTTCAAAACAATAATGATCATTGATAATATCCAGAAAACACAAACACAGGGGCTGTGGCAATATCTGGGATTGAGTTAGCCAAAACAAAACCGGATATTTCCGGGTTCATGCAGTCATATCCGGACAAAGTGGTGTGGAATTTGTATGCGATAGACCAAGAAAATCATAGTAAAAATTGTTTTGTGAAAAGCAAACTCCTTTCTTTAGGCAAGTGCATAAAATGTCATGTATACAAACAGAAATACCGTGTTTGTTTGCCGCAGTTTTTCTAGCTTTCTCCTAGAAAATACGAATGTGTAGAGCTGGTGTCTCCATGTGGAACCAATTAGAGTTTCCCAGTACAAAATTAAATGTTCCCTGATAAAAAACATTCAAAACAATAAAGTCCTTTGATAATATCCAGAAAACAGAAACACAGAGGCTGTCGCAATATCTGTGATTGAGTTAGCCAAAACAAAAGCGGATATTTCCCCTTTCATCCAGTCATATCCGGACAAAGTGGTGTGGAATTTGTATGCAATAGACCAAGCAAATCATAGTAAAAATGGTTTTGGAGAAAATAAAGTCATTTCATTAGGCAGGTGCATAAAATGTCATGTATACAAACAGAATTATCATGTTTGTTTGCTGCAGTTCCTCTAGCATTCTCCGTATAATTTACAAATGTTTAGAGCTGGTTTCTCCATGTGGAAGCACTGAGTGTTTCCCAGTACAAAATTAAATGTTCCCTGATAAAAAAAATGTTTCAAAACAATAAAGTCCTTTGATAATATCCAGAAAACACAAACACAGGGGCTGTGGCAATATCTGTGATTGAGTTAGCCAAAACAAAAGCGGATATTTCCGGTTTCATGCAGTCATATCCGGGCAAAGTGGTGTGGAATTTGTATGCAATAGACCAAGCAAATCATAGTAAAAATGGTTTTGGAGAAAAGCAAACTCCTTTCTTTAGGCAAGTGCATAAAATGTCATGTATACAAACAGAGATATCATGTTTGTTTGCCGCAGTTCCTCTAGTTTTCTCCCAAGAATACACGAATAGGAAGAACTGTTTTCTGCATGTGGAACCAGTGATTGTTTCCCTGTACAAAATTAAATGCTCCCTGATTAAAAAAAAAATTTGCAAACAATAATGACCATTGATAATATCCAGAAAACACAAACAAAGGGCTGTGTCAATATCTGGGATTGAGATAGGCAAAACAAAACCGGATATTTCCGGTTTCATGCAGTCATATCCGGACAAAGTGGTGTGGAATTTGTATGCAATAGACCAAACAAATCATAGTAAAAATGGTTTTGGAGAAAAGCAAACTCCTTTCTTTAGGCAAGTGCATAAAATGTCATGTATACAAACAGAAATATCATGTTTGCTTGCCGCAGTTCCTCTAGTTTTCTCCCTAGAATACACGAATAGGAAGAACTGGTTTCTGCATGTGGAACCAGTGATTGTTTCCCTGTACAAAATTAAATGCTCCCTGATTAAAAAAAACGTTCAAAACAGTAATGACCATTGGTATTATCCAGAAAACACAAACACAGGGGCTGTGGCTATATCTGGTATTGAGTTAACGAAAATAAAACCGGATATTTCCGGTTTCATGCAGTCATATCCGGACAAAGTGGTGTGGAATTTGTATGCAATAGACCAAGCAAATCGTAGTAAAAATGGTTTTGGAGAAAAGCAAACTCCTTTCTTTAGGCAAGTGCATAAAATGTCATGTATACAAACAGAAATACCATGTTTGCTTGCCGCAGTTCCTCTAGTTTTTTCCCTAGAATACACGAATAGGAAGAACTGGTTTCTGCATGTGGAACCAGTGATTGTTTCCCTGTACAAAATTAAATGTTCCCTGATAAAAAACATTCAAAACAATAAAGTCCTTTGATAATATCCAGAAAACACAAACACAGGGGCTGTGGCAATATCTGGGATTGAGTTAACGAAAATAAAACCGGATATTTCCGGTTTCATGCAGTCATATCCGGACAAAGTGGTGTGGAATTTGTATGCAATAGACCAAGCAAATCATAGTAAAAATGGTTTTCTGAAAAGCAAACTCCTTTCTTTAGGCAAGTGCATAAAATGTCATGTATACAAACAGAAATACCATGTTTGTTTGCCGCAGTTCTTCTAGCTTTCTCCTAGAAAATACGAATGTGTAGAGCTGGTGTCTCCATGTGGAACCAATTAGAGTTTCCCAGTACAAAATTAAATGTTCCCTGATAAAAAACATTCAAAACAATGAAGTCCTTTGATAATATCCAGAAAACACAAACACAGAGGCTGTCGCAATATCTGTGATTGAGTTAGCCAAAACAAAAGCGGATATTTCCCCTTTCATCCAGTCATATCCGGACAAAGTGGTGTTTAATTTGTATGCAATAGACCAAGCAAATCATAGTAAAAATGGTTTTGGAGAAAATAAAGTCATTTCATTAGGCAGGTGCATAAAATGTCATGTATACAAACAGAATTATCATGTTTGTTTGCTGCAGTTCCTCTAGCATTCTCCGTATAATTTACAAATGTTTAGAGCTGGTTTCTCCATGTGGAAGCACTGAGTGTTTCCCAGTACAAAATTAAATGTTCCCTGATAAAAAAAATGTTTCAAAACAATAAAGTCCTTTGATAATATCCAGAAAACACAAACACAGGGGCTGTGGCAATATCTGGGATTGAGTTAGCCAAAACAAAAGCGGATATTTCCGGTTTCATGCAGTCATATCCGGGCAAAGTGGTGTGGAATTTGTATGCAATAGACCAAGCAAATCATAGTAAAAATGGTTTTGGAGAAAAGCAAAGTCCTTTCTTTAGGCAAGTGCATAAAATGTCATGTATACAAACAGAGATATCATGTTTGTTTGCCGCAGTTCCTCTAGTTTTCTCCCAAGAATACACGAATAGGAAGAACTGTTTTCTGCATGTGGAACCAGTGATTGTTTCCCTGTACAAAATTAAATGCTCCCTGATTAAAAAAAAAACGTTGCAAACAATAATGACCATTGATAATATCCAGAAAACACAAACACTGGGCTGTGGCAATATCTGGGATTGAGTTAGCCAAAACAAAACCGGATATTTCTGGTTTCATGCAGTCATATCCGGACAATTTTGTGTGGAATTTGTATGCAATAGACCAAACAAATCATAGTAAAAATGGTTTTGGAGAAAAGCAAACTCCTTTCTTTAGGCAAGTGCATAAAATGTCATGTATACAAACAGAAATATAATGTTTGCTTGCCGCAGTTCCTCTAGTTTTCTCCCTAGAATACACGAATAGGAAGAACTGGTTTTTGCATGTGGAACCAGTGATTGTTTCCCTGTACAAAATTAAATGCTCCCTGATTAAAAAAAAAACGTTCAAAACAGTAATGACCATTGGTATTATCCAGAAAACACAAACACAGGGGCTGTGGCTATATCTGGTATTGAGTTAACGAAAATAAAACCGGATATTTCCGGTTTCATGCAGTCATATCCGGACAAAGTGGTGTGGAATTTGTATGCAATAGACCAAGCAAATCATAGTAAAAATGGTTTTGTGAAAAGCAAACTCCTTTCTTTAGGCAAGTGCATAAAATGTCATGTATACAAACAGAAATACCATGTTTGTTTGCCGCAGTTCTTCTAGCTTTCTCCTAGAAAATACGAATGTGTAGAGCTGGTGTCTCCATGTGGAACCAATTAGAGTTTCCCAGTACAAAATTAAATGTTCCCTGATAAAAAACATTCAAAACAATGAAGTCCTTTGATAATATCCAGAAAACACAAACACAGAGGCTGTCGCAATATCTGTGATTGAGTTAGCCAAAACAAAAGCGGATATTTCCCCTTTCTTCCAGTCATATCCGGACAAAGTGGTGTTTAATTTGTATGCAATAGACCAAGCAAATCGTAGTAAAAATGGTTTTGGAGAAAAGCAAACTCCTTTCTTTAGGCAAGTGCATAAAATGTCATGTATACAAACAGAAATACCATGTTTGTTTGCCGCAGTTCTTCTAGCTTTCTCCTAGAAAATACGAATGTGTAGAGCTGGTGTCTCCATGTGGAACCAATTAGAGTTTCCCAGTACAAAATTAAATGTCCCCTGATAAAAAACATTCAAAACAATAAAGTCCTTTGATAATATCCAGAAAACACAAACACAGGGGCTGTGGCAATATCTGGGATTGAGTTAACGAAAATAAAACCGGATATTTCCGGTTTCATGCAGTCATATCCGGACAAAGTGGTGTGGAATTTGTATGCAATAGACCAAGCAAATCATAGTAAAAATGGTTTTGTGAAAAGCAAACTCCTTTCTTTAGGCAAGTGCATAAAATGTCATGTATACAAACAGAAATACCATGTTTGTTTGCCGCAGTTCTTCTAGCTTTCTCGCTAGAAAATACGAATGTGTAGAGCTGGTGTCTCCATGTGGAACCAATTAGAGTTTCCCAGTACAAAATTAAATGTTCCCTGATAAAAAACATTCAAAACAATGAAGTCCTTTGATAATATCCAGAAAACACAAACACAGAGGCTGTCGCAATATCTGTGATTGAGTTAGCCAAAACAAAAGCGGATATTTCCCCTTTCATCCAGTCATATCCGGACAAAGTGGTGTGGAATTTGTATGCAATAGACCAAGCAAATCATAGTAAAAATGGTTTTGGAGAAAAGCAAAGTCATTTCATTAGGCAGGTGCATAAAATGTCATGTATACAAACAGAATTATCATGTTTGTTTGCTGCAGTTCCTCTAGCATTCTCCGTATAATTTACAAATATTTATAGCTGGTTTCTCCATGTGGAACCACTGAGGGTTTCCCAGTACAAAATTAAATGTTCCCTGATAAAAAAAATGTTTCAAAACAATAAAGTCCTTTGATAATATCCAGAAAACACAAACACAGGGGCTGTGGCAATATCTGGGATTGAGTTAGCCAAAACAAAACCGGATATTTCCGGGTTCATGCAGTCATATCCGGACATAGTGTTCTGGAATTCCTATGCAATGAACCGAGAAAATCACAGTAAAAATGGTTTTGGAGAAAAGCAAAGTCCTTTCTTTAGGCAAGTGCATAAAATGTCATGTATACAAACAGAAATATCATGTTTGTTTGCCGCAGTTCCTCTAGTTTTCTCCCAGAATACCCGAATAGGAAGAACTGGTTTCTGCATGTGGATCCAGTGATTGTTTCCCTGTACAAAATTAAATGCTCCCTGATAAAAAAAAAAACTTTCAAAACAATAATGACCATTGATAATATCCAGAAAACACAAACACAGAGGCTGTGGCAATCTGGGATTGAGTTAGCCAAAACAAAACCGGATATTTCCGGTTTCATGCAGTCATATCCGGACAAAGTGGTGTGGAATTTGTATGCAATAGACCAAGCAAATCATAGTAAAAATGGTTTTGGAGAAAAGCAAACTCCTTTCTTTAGGCAAGTGCATAAAATGTCATGTATACAAACAGAAATATCATGTTTGTTTGCCGCAGTACTTCTTGCATTCTCCTAGAAAATACGAATGTGTAGAGCTGGTGTCTCCATGTGGAACCAATTAGAGTTTCCCAGTACAAAATTAAATGTTCCCTGATAAAAAACATTCAAAACAATAAAGTCCTTTGATAATATCCAGAAAACACAAACACAGAGGCTGTCGCAATATCTGTGATTGAGTTAGCCAAAACAAAAGCGGATATTTCCCCTTTCATCCAGTGATATCCGGACAAAGTGGTCTGGAATTTGTATGCAATAGACCAAGCAAATCTTAGTAAAAATGGTTTTGGAGAAAAGCAAAGTCATTTCATTAGGCAGGTGCATAAAATGTCATGTATACAAACAGAATTATCATGTTTGTTTGCTGCAGTTCCTCTAGCATTCTCCGTATAATTTACAAATGTTTAGAGCTGGTTTCTCCATGTGGAACCACTGAGGGTTTCCCAGTACAAAATTAAATGTTCCCTGATAAAAAAAAATGTTTCAAAACAATAAAGTCCTTTAATAATATCCAGAAAACACAAACACAGGGGCTGTGGCAATATCTGGGATTGAGTTAGCCAAAACAAAACCGGATATTTCCGGTTTCATCCAGTCATATCCGGACAAAGTGTTCTGGAATTCCTATGCAATGAACCGAGAAAATCACAGTAAAAATGGTTTTGGAGAAAAGCAAAGTCCTTTCTTTAGGCAAGTGCATAAAATGTCATGTATACAAACAGAAATATCATGTTTGTTTGCCGCAGTTCCTCTAGTTTTTTCCCTAGAATACACGAATAGGAAGAACTTTTTTCTGCATGTGGATCCAGTGATTGTTTCCCGGTACAAAATTAAATGCTCCCTGATAAAAAAAAAAACGTTCAAAACAATAATGACCATTGATAATATCCAGAAAACACAAACACAGGGGCTGTGGCAATATCTGGGATTGAGATAGGCAAAACAAAACCGGATATTTCCGGTTTCATGCAGTCATATCCGGACAAAGTGGTGTGGAATTTGTATGCAATAGACCAAGCAAATCATAGTAAAATAGTTTTGGAGAAAAGCAAACTCCTTTCTTAAGGCAAGTGCATAAAATGTCATGTATAGAAACAGAGATATCATGTTTGCTTGCCGCAGTTCCTCTAGTTTTCTCCCAAGAATACAGGAATAGGAAGAACTGGTTTCTGCATGTGGAACCAGTGCTTGTTTCCCTGTACAAAATTAAATGCTCCCTGATTAAAAAAAACGTTCAAAACAATAATGACCATTGATAATATCCAGAAAACACAAACACATGGGCTATGGCAATATCTGGGATTGAGTTAGCCAAAACAAAACCGGATATTTCCGGTTTCATGCAGTCATATCCGGACAAAGTGGTGTGGAATTTGTACGCATTAGACCAAGCAAATCATAGTAAAAATGGTTTTGGAGAAAAGCATACTCATTTCTTTAGTCAAGTGCATAAAATGTCATGTATACAAACAGAAATATCATGTTTGCTTGCCGCAGTTCCTCTAGTTTTCTACCTAGAATACACGAATAGGAAGAACTGGTTTCTGCATGTGGAATCAGTGATTGTTTCCCTGTACAAAATTAAATGCTCACTGATAAAAAAACGTTGCAAACAATAATGACCATTGATAATATCCAGAAAACACAAACACAGGGGCTGTGGCAATATCTGGGATTGAGTTAGCCAAAACAAAACCGGATATTTCCAGTTTCATGCAGTCATATCCGGACAAAGTGGTGTGGAATTTGTATGCAATAGACCAAGCAAATCATAGTAAAAATGGTTTTGGAGAAAAGCAAAGTCCTTTCTTTAGGCAAGTGCATAAAATGTCATGTATACAAACAGAAATATCATGTTTGTTTGCCGCAGTACTTCTTGCATTCTCCTAGAAAATACGAATGTGTAGAGCTGGTGTCTCCATGTGGAACCAATTAGAGTTTCCCAGTATAAAAATTAAATGCTCCCTGATAAAAAAAAAAAAAACGTTCAAAACAATAATGACCATTGATAATATCCAGAAAACACAAACACAGAGGCTGTGGCAATCTGGGATTGAGTTAGCCAAAACAAAACCGGATATTTCCGGTTTCATGCAGTCATATCCGGACAAAGTGGTGTGGAATTTGTATGCAATAGACCAAGCAAATCATAGTAAAAATGGTTTTGGAGAAAAGCAAACTCCTTTCTTCAGGCAAGTGCATAAAATGTCATGTATACAAACAGAAATATCATGTTTGCTTGCCGCAGTTCCTCTAGTTTTCTCCCAAGAATATACGAATAGGAAGAACTGGTTTCTGCATGTGGAACCAGTGATTATTTCCCTGTACAAAATTAAATGCTCCCTGATTAAAAAAAACGTTCCAAACAATAATGACCATTGATAATATCCAGAAAACACAAACACAGGGGCTGTGGCAATATCTGGGATTGAGTTAGCCAAAACAAAACCGGATATTTCCGGTTTCATGCAGTCATATCCGGACAAAGTGGTGTGGAATTTGTATGCAATAGACCAAGCAAATCATAGTAAAAATGGTTTTGGAGAAAAGCAAAGTGCTTTCTTTAGGCAAGTGCATAAAATGTCATGTATACAAACAGAAATATCATGTTTGTTTGCCACAGTTCTTCTAGCTTTCTCCTAGAAAATACGAATGTGTAGAGCTGGTGTCTCCATGTGGAACCAATTAGAGTTTCCCAGTACAAAATTAAATGTTCCCTGATAAAAAACATTCAAACAATAAAGTCCTTTGATAATATCCAGAAAACACAAACACAGAGGCTGTCGCAATATCTGTGATTGAGTTAGCCAAAAAAAAATCGGATATTTCCCCTTTCATCCAGTCATATCCGGACAAAGTGGTGTGGAATTTATATACAATAGACCAAGCAAATCATAGTAAAATGGTTTTGGAGAAAAGCAAAGTCCTTTCTTTAGGCAAGTGCATAAAATGTCATGTATACAAACAGAGATGTCATGTTTGTTTGCCGCAGTTCCTCTAGTTTTCGCCCCAGAATACACGAATAGGAAGAACTGGTTTCTCCATGTGGAACTACTGATTGTTTCCCTGTACAAAATTAAATGTTCCCTGATGAAAAAAAAATTTCAAAACAATAATGACCATTGGTAATATCCAGAAACACAAACACAGAGGCTGTGGCAATCTGGGATTGAGTTAGCCAAAACAAAACCGGATATTTCCGGTTTCCTGCAGTCATATCCGGACAAAGTGGTGTGGAATTTGTATGCAATAGACCAAGCAAATCATAGTAAAAATGGTTTTGGAGAAAAGCAAACTCCTTTCTTTAGGCAAGTGCATAAAATGTCATGTATACAAACAGAAGTGTCATGTTTGTTTGCCGCAGTTCTTCTAGCTTTCTCCTAGAAAATACGAATGTGTAGAGCTGGTGTCTCCATGTGGAACCAATTTTTGTTTCCCAGTACAAAATTAAATGTTCCCTGATAAAAAACATTCAAAACAATAAAGTCCTTTGATAATATCCAGAAAACACAAACACAGAGGCTGTCGCAATATCTGTGATTGAGTTAGCCAAAACAAAAGCGGATATTTCCCCTTTCATCCAGTCATATCCGGACAAAGTGGTGTGGAATTTGTATGCAATAGACCAAGCAAATCATAGTAAAAATGGTTTTGGAGAAAAGCAAAGTCATTTCATTAGGCAGGTGCATAAAATGTCATGTATACAAACAGAGATATCATGTTTGTTTGCTGCAGTTCCTCTAGCATTCTCCGTATAATTTACAAATGTTTAGAGCTGGTTTCTCCATGTGGAACCACTGAGGGTTTCCCAGTATAAAATTAAATGTTCCCTGATAAAAAAAAATGTTTCAAAACAATAAAGACCTTTGATAATATCCAGAAAACACAAACACAGAGGCTGTGGCAATATCTGTGATTGAGTTAGCCAAAACAAAAGCGGATATTTCCGGTTTCATGCAGTCATATCCGGGCAAAGTGGTGTGGAATTTGTATGCAATAGACCAAGCAAATCATAGTAAAAATGGTTTTGGAGAAAAGCAAAATCCTTTCTTTAGGCAAGTGCATAAAATGTCATGTATACATTCAGAAATATCATGTTTGTTTGCCGCAGTTCTTCTAGCTTTCTCCTAGAAAATACGAATGTGTAGAGCTGGTGTCTCCATGTGGAACCAATTAGAGTTTCCCAGTACAAAATTAAATGTTCCCTGATAAAAAACATTCAAAACAATGAAGTCCTTTGATAATATCCAGAAAACACAAACACAGAGGCTGTCGCAATATCTGGGATTGAGTTAGCCAAAACAAAAGCGGATATTTCCCCTTTCATCCAGTCATACCCGGACAAAGTGTTGTGGAATTTATATGCAATAGACCAAGCAAATCATAGTAAAATGGTTTTGGAGAAAAGCAAAGTCCTTTCTTTAGGCAAGTCCATAAAATGTCATGTATACAAACAGAGATATCATGTTTGTTTGCCGCAGTTCCTCTAGTTTTCTCCCAAAAATACACGAATAGGAAAAACTGGTTTCTGCATGTGGAACCAGTGATTGTTTCCCTGTACAAAATTAAATGCTCCCTGATTAAAATGTTCAAAACAATAATGACCATTGATAATATCCAGAAAACACAAACACAGGGGCTGTGGCAATATCTGGGATTGAGTTAGCCAAAACAAAACCGGATATTTCCGGTTTCATGCAGTCATATCCGGACAAAGTGGTGTGGAATTTGTATGCAATAGACCAAGCAAATCATAATAAAAATGGTTTTGGAGAAAAGCAAACTCCTTTCTTTAGGCAAGTGCATAAAATGTCATGTATACAAACAGAAATATCATGTTTGTTTGCCGCAGTTCCTCTAGTTTCTCGCTTAGAAAATACGAATGTGTAGAGCTGGTGTCTCCATGTGGAACCAATTAGAGTTTCCCAGTACAAAATTAAATGTTCCCTGATAAAAAATATTCAAAACAATAAAGTCCTTTGATAATATCCAGAAAACACAAACACAGAGGCTGTCGCAATATCTGTGATTGAGTTAGCCAAAACAAAAGCGGATATTTCCCCTTTCATCCAGTCATATCCGGACAAAGTGGTCTGGAATTTGTATGCAATAGACCAAGCAAATCTTAGTAAAAATGGTTTTGGAGAAAAGCAAAGTCATTTCATTAGGCAGGTGCATAAAATGTCATGTATACAAACAGAATTATCATGTTTGTTTGCTGCAGTTCCTCTAGCATTCTCCGTATAATTTACAAATGTTTAGAGCTGGTTTCTCCATGTGGAACCACTGAGGGTTTCCCAGTACAAAATTAAATGTTCCCTGATAAAAAAAAATGTTTCAAAACAATAAAGTCCTTTAATAATATCCAGAAAACACAAACACAGGGGCTGTGGCAATATCTGGGATTGAGTTAGCCAAAACAAAACCGGATATTTCCGGTTTCATCCAGTCATATCCGGACAAAGTGTTCTGGAATTCCTATGCAATGAACCGAGAAAATCACAGTAAAAATGGTTTTGGAGAAAAGCAAAGTCCTTTCTTTAGGCAAGTGCATAAAATGTCATGTATACAAACAGAAATATCATGTTTGTTTGCCGCAGTTCCTCTAGTTTTTTCCCTAGAATACACGAATAGGAAGAACTTTTTTCTGCATGTGGATCCAGTGATTGTTTCCCTGTACAAAATTAAATGCTCCCTGATAAAAAAAAAAACGTTCAAAACAATAATGACCATTGATAATATCCAGAAAACACAAACACAGGGGCTGTGGCAATATCTGGGATTGAGATAGGCAAAACAAAACCGGATATTTCCGGTTTCATGCAGTCATATCCGGACAAAGTGGTGTGGAATTTGTATGCAATAGACCAAGCAAATCATAGTAAAATAGTTTTGGAGAAAAGCAAACTCCTTTCTTAAGGCAAGTGCATAAAATGTCATGTATACAAACAGAAATATCATGTTTGCTTGCCGCAGTTCCTCTAGTTTTCTACCTAGAATACACGAATAGGAAGAACTGGTTTCTGCATGTGGAATCAGTGATTGTTTCCCTGTACAAAATTAAATGCTCACTGATAAAAAAAAGGTTCAAAACAATAAAGTCCTTTAATAATATCCAGAAAACACAAACACAGGGGCTGTGGCAATATCTGGGATTGAGTTAACCAAAACAAAACCGGATATTTCCCCTTTCATCCAGTCATATCCGGACAAAGTGGTGTGGAATTTGTATGCAATAGACCAAGCAAATCATAGTAAAAATGGTTTTGGAGAAAAGCAAACTCCTTTCTTTAGGCAAGTGCATAAAATGTCATGTATACAAACAGAAATATCATGTTTGTTTGCCGCAGTACTTCTTGCATTCTCCTAGAAAATACGAATGTGTAGAGCTGGTGTCTCCATGTGGAACCAATTAGAGTTTCCCAGTACAAAATTAAATGCTCCCTGATAAAAAAAAAACGTTCAAAACAATAATGACCATTGATAATATGCAGAAAACACAAACACAGAGGCTGTGGCAATCTGGTATTGAGTTAGCCAAAACAAAACCGGATATTTCCGGTTTCATGCAGTCATATCCGGACAAAGTGGTGTGGAATTTGTATGCAATAGCCAAGCAAATCATAGTAAAAATGGTTTTGGAGAAAAGCAAACTCCTTTCTTCAGGCAAGTGCATAAAATGTCATGTATACAAACAGAAATATCATGTTTGCTTGCCGCAGTTCCTCTAGTTTTCTCCCAAGAATATACGAATAGGAAGAACTGGTTTCTGCATGTGGAACCAGTGATTATTTCCCTGTACAAAATTAAATGCTCCCTGATTAAAAAAAACATTCCAAACAATAATGACCATTGATAATATCCAGAAAACACAAACACAGGGGCTGTGGCTATATCTGGGATTGAGTTAGACAAAACAAAACCGGATATTTCCGGTTTCATGCAGTCATATCCGGACAAAGTGGTGTGGAATTTGTATGCAATAGACCAAGCAAATCATAGTAAAAATGGTTTTGGAGAAAAGCAAAGTGCTTTCTTTAGGCAAGTGCATAAAATGTCATGTATACATTCAGAAATATCATGTTTGTTTGCCGCAGTTCTTCTAGCTTTCTCCTAGAAAATACGAATGTGTAGAGCTGGTGTCTCCATGTGGAACCAATTAGAGTTTCCCAGTACAAAATTAAATGTTCCCTGATAAAAAACATTCAAAACAATGAAGTCCTTTGATAATATCCAGAAAACACAAACACAGAGGCTGTCGCAATATCTGGGATTGAGTTAGCCAAAACAAAAGCGGATATTTCCCCTTTCATCCAGTCATACCCGGACAAAGTGGTGTGGAATTTATATGAAATAGACCAAGCAAATCATAGTAAAATGGTTTTGGAGAAAAGCAAAGTCCTTTCTTTAGGCAAGTCCATAAAATGTCATCTATACAAACAGAGATATCATGTTTGTTTGCCGCAGTTCCTCTAGTTTTCTCCCTAGAATACACGAATAGGAAAAACTGGTTTCTGCATGTGGAACCAGTGATTGTTTCCCTGTACAAAATTAAATGCTCCCTGATTAAAATGTTCAAAACAATAATGACCATTGATAATATCCAGAAAACACAAACACAGGGGCTGTGGCAATATCTGGGATTGAGTTAGCCAAAACAAAACCGGATATTTCCGGTTTCATGCAGTCATATCCGGACAAAGTGGTGTGGAATTTGTATGCAATAGACCAAGCAAATCATAATAAAAATGGTTTTAGATTAAAGCAAACTCCTTTCTTTAGGCAAGTGCATAAAATGTCATGTATACAAACAGAAATATCATGTTTGTTTGCCGCAGTTCCTCTAGTTTCTCGCTTAGAAAATACGAATGTGTAGAGCTGGTGTCTCCATGTGGAACCACTGAGTGTTTCCCAGTACAAAATTAAATGCTGCCTGATAAAAATAAATGTTCAAAACAATAATGACCATTGATAATATCCAGAAAACACAAACACAGAGGCTGTGGCAATCTGGTATTGAGTTAGCCAAAACAAAACCGGATATTTCCGGTTTCATGCAGTCATATCCGGACAAAGTGGTGTGGAATTTGTATGCAATAGACCAAGCAAATCATAGTAAAAATGGTTTTGGAGAAAAGCAAAGTCATTTCATTAGGCAGGTGCATAAAATGTCATGTATACAAACAGAATTATCATGTTTGTTTGCTGCAGTTCTTCTAGCTTTCTCCTAGAAAATACGAATGTGTAGAGCTGGTGTCTCCATGTGGAACCAATTAGAGTTTCCCAGTACAAAATTAAATGTTCCCTGATAAAAAACATTCAAAACAATGAAGTCCTTTGATAATATCCAGAAAACACCAACACAGAGGCTGTCGCAATATCTGGGATTGAGTTAGCCAAAACAAAACCGGATATTTCCGGTTTCATGCAGTCATATCCGGACAAAGTGTTCTGGAGTTCCTATGCAATGAACCGAGAAAATCACAGTAAAAATGGTTTTGGAGAAAAGCAAAGTCCTTTCTTTAGGCAAGTGCATAAAATGTCATGTATACAAACAGAAATATCATGTTTGTTTGCCGCAGTTCCTCTAGTTTTCTCCCAGAATACCCGAATAGGAAGAACTGGTTTCTGCATGTGGATCCAGTGATTGTTTCCCTTTACAAAATTAAATGCTCCCTGATAAAAAAAAAACTTTCAAAACAATAATGACCATTGATAATATCCAGAAAACACAAACACAGAGGCTGTGGCAATCTGGGATTGAGTTAGCCAAAACAAAACCGGATATTTCCGGTTTCATGCAGTCATATCCGGACAAAGTGGTGTGGAATTTGTATGCAATAGACCAAGCAAATCATAGTAAAAATGGTTTTGGAGAAAAGCAAACTCCTTTCTTTAGGCAAGTGCATAAAATGTCATGTATACAAACAGAAATATCATGTTTGTTTGCCGCAGTTCTTCTAGCTTTCTCCTAGAAAATACGAATGTGTAGAGCTGGTGTCTCCATGTGGAACCAATTAGAGTTTCCCAGTACAAAATTAAATGTTCCCTGATAAAAAACATTCAAAACAATAAAGTCCTTTGATAATATCCAGAAAACACAAACACAGAGGCTGTCGCAATATCTGTGATTGAGTTAGCCAAAACAAAAGCGGATATTTCCCCTTTCATCCAGTCATATCCGGACAAAGTGGTCTGGAATTTGTATACAATAGACCAAGCAAATCTTAGTAAAAATGGTTTTGGAGAAAAGCAAAGTCATTTCATTAGGCAGGTGCATAAAATGTCATGTATACAAACAGAATTATCATGTTTGTTTGCTGCAGTTCCTCTAGCATTCTCCGTATAATTTACAAATGTTTAGAGCTGGTTTCTCCATGTGGAACCACTGAGGGTTTCCCAGTACAAAATTAAATGTTCCCTGATAAAAAAAAATGTTTCAAAACAATAAAGTCCTTTAATAATATCCAGAAAACACAAACACAGGGGCTGTGGCAATATCTGGGATTGAGTTAGCCAAAACAAAACCGGATATTTCCGGTTTCATCCAGTCATATCCGGACAAAGTGTTCTGGAATTCCTATGCAATGAACCGAGAAAATCACAGTAAAAATGGTTTTGGAGAAAAGCAAAGTCCTTTCTTTAGGCAAGTGCATAAAATGTCATGTATACAAACAGAAATATCATGTTTGCTTGCCGCAGTTCCTCTAGTTTTCTACCTAGAATACACGAATAGGAAGAACTGGTTTCTGCATGTGGAATCAGTGATTGTTTCCCTGTACAAAATTAAATGCTCACTGATAAAAAAAAGGTTCAAAACAATAATGACCATTGATAATATCCAGAAAACACAAACAGAGGGGCTGTGGCAATATTTGGGATTGAGTTAACCAAAACAAAACCGGATATTTCCAGTTTCATGCAGTCATATCCGGACAAAGTGGTGTGGAATTTGTATGCAATAGACCAAGCAAATCATAGTAAAAATGGTTTTGGAGAAAAGCAAACTCCTTTCTTTAGGCAAGTGCATAAAATGTCATGTATACAAACAGAAATATCATGTTTGTTTGCCGCAGTACTTCTTGCATTCTCCTAGAAAATACGAATGTGTAGAGCTGGTGTCTCCATGTGGAACCAATTAGAGTTTCCCAGTACAAAATTAAATGCTCCCTGATAAAAAAAAACGTTCAAAACAATAATGACCATTGATAATATCCAGAAAACACAAACACAGAGGCTGTGGCAATCTGGTATTGAGTTAGCCAAAACAAAACCGGATATTTCCGGTTTCATGCAGTCATATCCGGACAAAGTGGTGTGGAATTTGTATGCAATAGACCAAGCAAATCATAGTAAAAATGGTTTTGGAGAAAAGCAAAGTCCTTTCTTCAGGCAAGTGCATAAAATGTCATGTATACAAACAGAAATATCATGTTTGCTTGCCACAGTTCCTCTAGTTTTCTCGCTAGAAAATACGAATGTGTAGAGCTGGTTTCTGCATGTGGAACCAGTGATTGTTTCCCTGTACAAAATTAAATGCTCCCTGATTAAAATGTTCAAAACAATAATGACCATTGATAATATCCAGAAAACACAAACACAGGAGCTGTTGCAATATCTGGGATTGAGTTAGCCAAAATAAAACCGGATATTTCCGGTTTCATGCAGTCATATCCGGACAAAGTGGTGTGGAATTTGTATGCAATAGACCAAGCAAATCATAGTAAAAATGGTTTTGGAGAAAAGCAAACTCCTTTCTTTAGGGAAGTGCATAAAATGTCATGTATACAAACAGAAATATCATGTTTGTTTGCCGCAGTTCCTCTAGTTTCTCGCTTAGAAAATACGAATGTGTAGAGCTGGTGTCTCCATGTGGAACCACTGAGTGTTTCCCAGTACAAAATTAAATGCTGCCTGATAAAAATAAATGTTCAAAACAATAATGACCATTGATAATATCCAGAAAACACAAACACAGAGGCTGTGGCAATCTGGTATTGAGTTAGCCAAAACAAAACCGGATATTTCCGGTTTCATGCAGTCATATCTGGACAAAGTGGTGTGGAATTTGTATGCAATAGACCAAGCAAATCATAGTAAAAATGGTTTTGGAGAAAAGCAAAGTCATTTCATTAGGCAGGTGCATAAAATGTCATGTATACAAACAGAATTATCATGTTTGTTTGCTGCAGTTCTTCTAGCTTTCTCCTAGAAAATACGAATGTGTAGAGCTGGTGTCTCCATGTGGAACCAATTAGAGTTTCCCAGTACAAAATTAAATGTTCCCTGATAAAAAACATTCAAAACAATGAAGTCCTTTGATAATATCCAGAAAACACAAACACAGAGGCTGTCGCAATATCTGGGATTGAGTTAGCCAAAACAAAACCGAATATTTCCGGTTTCATGCAGTCATATCCGGACAAAGTGTTCTGGAGTTCCTATGCAATGAACCGAGAAAATCACAGTAAAAATGGTTTTGGAGAAAAGCAAAGTCCTTTCTTTAGGCAAGTGCATAAAATGTCATGTATACAAACAGAAATATCATGTTTGTTTGCCGCAGTTCCTCTAGTTTTCTCCCAGAATACCCGAATAGGAAGAACTGGTTTCTGCATGTGGATCCAGTGATTGTTTCCCTTTACAAAATTAAATGCTCCCTGATAAAAAAAAAACTTTCAAAACAATAATGACCATTGATAATATCCAGAAAACACAAACACAGAGGCTGTGGCAATCTGGGATTGAGTTAGCCAAAACAAAACCGGATATTTCCGGTTTCATGCAGTCATATCCGGACAAAGTGGTGTGGAATTTGTATGCAATAGACCAAGCAAATCATAGTAAAAATGGTTTTGGAGAAAAGCAAACTCCTTTCTTTAGGCAAGTGCATAAAATGTCATGTATACAAACAGAAATATCATGTTTGTTTGCCGCAGTTCTTCTAGCTTTCTCCTAGAAAATACGAATGTGTAGAGCTGGTGTCTCCATGTGGAACCAATTAGAGTTTCCCAGTACAAAATTAAATGTTCCCTGATAAAAAACATTCAAAACAATAAAGTCCTTTGATAATATCCAGAAAACACAAACACAGAGGCTGTCGCAATATCCGTGATTGAGTTAGCCAAAACAAAAGCGGATATTTCCCCTTTCATCCAGTGATATCCGGACAAAGTGGTCTGGAATTTGTATGCAATAGACCAAGCAAATCTTAGTAAAAATGGTTTTGGAGAAAAGCAAAGTCATTTCATTAGGCAGGTGCATAAAATGTCATGTATACAAACAGAATTATCATGTTTGTTTGCTGCAGTTCCTCTAGCATTCTCCGTATAATTTACAAATGTTTAGAGCTGGTTTCTCCATGTGGAACCACTGAGGGTTTCCCAGTACAAAATTAAATGTTCCCTGATAAAAAAAAATGTTTCAAAACAATAAAGTCCTTTAATAATATCCAGAAAACACAAACACAGGGGCTGTGGCAATATCTGGGATTGAGTTAGCCAAAACAAAACCGGATATTTCCGGTTTCATCCAGTCATATCCGGACAAAGTGTTCTGGAATTCCTATGCAATGAACCGAGAAAATCACAGTAAAAATGGTTTTGGAGAAAAGCAAAGTCCTTTCTTTAGGCAAGTGCATAAAATGTCATGTATACAAACAGAAATATCATGTTTGTTTGCCGCAGTTCCTCTAGTTTTTTCCCTAGAATACACGAATAGGAAGAACTTTTTTCTGCATGTGGATCCAGTGATTGTTTCCCGGTACAAAATTAAATGCTCCCTGATAAAAAAAAAACGTTCAAAACAATAATGACCATTGATAATATCCAGAAAACACAAACACAGGGGCTGTGGCAATATCTGGGATTGAGATAGGCAAAACAAAACCGGATATTTCCGGTTTCATGCAGTCATATCCGGACAAAGTGGTGTGGAATTTGTATGCAATAGACCAAGCAAATCATAGTAAAATAGTTTTGGAGAAAAGCAAACTCCTTTCTTAAGGAAAGTGCATAAAATGTCATGTATAGAAACAGAGATATCATGTTTGCTTGCCGCAGTTCCTCTAGTTTTCTCCCAAGAATACAGGAATAGGAAGAACTGGTTTCTGCATGTGGAACCAGTGCTTGTTTCCCTGTACAAAATTAAATGCTCCCTGATTAAAAAAAACGTTCAAAACAATAATGACCATTGATAATATCCAGAAAACACAAACACAGGGGCTATGGCAATATCTGGGATTGAGTTAGCCAAAACAAAACCGGATATTTCCGGTTTCATGCAGTCATATCCGGAGAAAGTGGTGTGGAATTTGTATGCATTAGACCAAGCAAATCATAGTAAAAATGGTTTTGGAGAAAAGCATACTCATTTCTTTAGTCAAGTGCATAAAATGTCATGTATACAAACAGAAATATCATGTTTGCTTGCCGCAGTTCCTCTAGTTTTCTACCTAGAATACACGAATAGGAAGAACTGGTTTCTGCATGTGGAATCAGTGATTGTTTCCCTGTACAAAATTAAATGCTCACTGATAAAAAAACGTTCAAAACAATAATGACCATTGATAATATCCAGAAAACACAAACACAGGGGCTGTGGCAATATCTGGGATTGAGTTAACCAAAACAAAACCGGATATTTCCAGTTTCATGCAGTCATATCCGGACAAAGTGGTGTGGAATTTGTATGCAATAGACCAAGCAAATCATAGTAAAAATGGTTTTGGAGAAAAGCAAAGTCCTTTCTTTAGGCAAGTGCATAAAATGTCATGTATACAAACAGAAATATCATGTTTGTTTGCCGCAGTTCCTCTAGTTTCTCGCTTAGAAAATACGTATGCGTACAGCTGGTGTCTCCATGTGGAACCACTGAGTGTTTCCCAGTACAAAATTAAATGTTCCCTGATAAAAAAAAAACTTTCAAAACAATAATGATCATTGATAATATACAGAAAACACAAACACAGAGGCTGTGGCAATCTGGTATTGAGTTAACCAAAAGAAAACCGGATATTTCCGGTTTCATGCAGTCATATCTGGACAAAGTGGTGTGGAATTTGTATGCAATAGACCAAGCAAATCATAGTAAAAATGGTTTTGGAGAAAAGCAAAGTCATTTCATTAGGCAGGTGCATAAAATGTCATGTATACAAACAGAATTATCATGTTTGTTTGCTGCAGTTCCTCTAGCATTCTCCGTATAATTTACAAATGTTTATAGCTGGTTTCTCCATGTGGAACCACTGAGGGTTTCCCAGTACAAAATTAAATGTTCCCTGATAAAAAAAATGTTTCAAAACAATAAAGTCCTTTGATAATATCCAGAAAACACAAACACAAAGGCTGTCGCAATAACTGTGATTGAGTTAGCCAAAACAAAAGCGGATATTTCCCCTTTCATCCAGTCATATCCTGACAAAGTGGTGTGGAATTTGTATGCAATAGACCAAGCAAATCATAGTAAAAATGGTTTTGGAGAAAAGCAAAGTCATTTCATTAGGCAGGTGCATAAAATGTCATGTATACAAACAGAATTATCATGTTTGTTTGCTGCAGTTCCTCTAGCATTCTCCGTATAATTTACAAATGTTTATAGCTGGTTTCTCCATGTGGAACCACTGAGGGTTTCCCAGTACAAAATTAAATGTTCCCTGATAAAAAAAATGTTTCAAAACAATAAAGTCCTTTGATAATATCCAGAAAACACAAACACAGGGGCTGTGGCAATATCTGGGATTGAGTTAGGCAAAACAAAACCGGATATTTCCGGTTTCATGCAGTCATATCCGGACAAAGTGTTCTGGAATTCCTATGCAATGAACCGAGAAAATCACAGTAAAAATGGTTTTGGAGAAAAGCAAAGTCCTTTCTTTAGGCAAGTGCATAAAATGTCATGTATACAAACAGAAATATCATGTTTGTTTGCCGCAGTTCCTCTAGTTTTCTCCCAGAATACCCGAATAGGAAGAACTGGTTTCTGCATGTGGATCCAGTGATTGTTTCCCTTTACAAAATTAAATGCTCCCTGATAAAAAAAAAACTTTCAAAACAATAATGACCATTGATAATATCCAGAAAACACAAACACAGAGGCTGTGGCAATCTGGGATTGAGTTAGCCAAAACAAAACCGGATATTTCCGGTTTCATGCAGTCATATCCGGACAAAGTGGTGTGGAATTTGTATGCAATAGACCAAGCAAATCATAGTAAAAATGGTTTTGGAGAAAAGCAAACTCCTTTCTTTAGGCAAGTGCATAAAATGTCATGTATACAAACAGAAATATCATGTTTGTTTGCCGCAGTTCTTCTAGCTTTCTCCTAGAAAATACGAATGTGTAGAGCTGGTGTCTCCATGTGGAACCAATTAGAGTTTCCCAGTACAAAATTAAATGTTCCCTGATAAAAAATATTCAAAACAATAAAGTCCTTTGATAATATCCAGGAAACACAAACACAGAGGCTGTCGCAATATCTGTGATTGAGTTAGCCAAAACAAAAGCGGATATTTCCCCTTTCATCCAGTCATATCCGGACAAAGTGGTCTGGAATTTGTATGCAATAGACCAAGCAAATCTTAGTAAAAATGGTTTTGGAGAAAAGCAAAGTCATTTCATTAGGCAGGTGCATAAAATGTCATGTATACAAACAGAATTATCATGTTTGTTTGCTGCAGTTCCTCTAGCATTCTCCGTATAATTTACAAATGTTTAGAGCTGGTTTCTCCATGTGGAACCACTGAGGGTTTCCCAGTACAAAATTAAATGTTCCCTGATAAAAAAAATGTTTCAAAACAATAAAGTCCTTTAATAATATCCAGAAAACACAAACACAGGGGCTGTGGCAATATCTGGGATTGAGTTAGCCAAAACAAAACCGGATATTTCCGGTTTCATCCAGTCATATCCGGACAAAGTGTTCTGGAATTCCTATGCAATGAACCGAGAAAATCACAGTAAAAATGGTTTTGGAGAAAAGCAAAGTCCTTTCTTTAGGCAAGTGCATAAAATGTCATGTATACAAACAGAAATATCATGTTTGTTTGCCGCAGTTCCTCTAGTTTTTTCCCTAGAATACACGAATAGGAAGAACTTTTTTCTGCATGTGGATCCAGTGATTGTTTCCCTGTACAAAATTAAATGCTCCCTGATAAAAAAAAACGTTCAAAACAATAATGACCATTGATAATATCCAGAAAACACAAACACAGGGGCTGTGGCAATATCTGGGATTGAGATAGGCAAAACAAAACCGGATATTTCCGGTTTCATGCAGTCATATCCGGACAAAGTGGTGTGGAATTTGTATGCAATAGACCAAGCAAATCATAGTAAAATAGTTTTGGAGAAAAGCAAACTCTTTTCTTAAGGCAAGTGCATAAAATGTCATGTATACAAACAGAAATATCATGTTTGCTTGCCGCAGTTCCTCTAGTTTTCTACCTAGAATACACGAATAGGAAGAACTGGTTTCTGCATGTGGAATCAGTGATTGTTTCCCTGTACAAAATTAAATGCTCACTGATAAAAAAAAGGTTCAAAACAATAATGACCGTTGATAATATCCAGAAAACACAAACACAGGGGCTGTGGCAATATCTGGGATTGAGTTAACCAAAACAAAACCGGATATTTCCAGTTTCATGCAGTCATATGCGGACAAAGTGGTGTGGAATTTGTATGCAATAGACCAAGCAAATCATAGTAAAAATGGTTTTGGAGAAAAGCAAACTCCTTTCTTTAGGCAAGTGCATAAAATGTCATGTATACAAACAGAAATATCATGTTTGTTTGCCGCAGTACTTCTTGCATTCTCCTAGAAAATACGAATGTGTAGAGCTGGTGTCTCCATGTGGAACCAATTAGAGTTTCCCAGTACAAAATTAAATGCTCCCTGATAAAAAAAAACGTTCAAAACAATAATGACCATTGATAATATCCAGAAAACACAAACACAGAGGCTGTGGCAATCTGGTATTGAGTTAGCCAAAAGAAAACCGGATATTTCCGGTTTCATCCAGTCATATCCGGACAAAGTGGTGTGGAATTTGTATGCAATAGACCAAGCAAATCATAGTAAAAATGGTTTTGGAGAAAAGCAAACTCCTTTCTTCAGGCAAGTGCATAAAATGTCATGTATACAAACAGAAATATCATGTTTGCTTGCCGCAGTTCCTCTAGTTTTCTCCCAAGAATATACGAATAGGAAGAACTGGTTTCTGCATGTGGAACCAGTGATTATTTCCCTGTACAAAATTAAATGCTCCCTGATTAAAAAAAACGTTCCAAACAATAATGACCATTGATAATATCCAGAAAACACAAACACAGGGGCTGTGGCAATATCTGGGATTGAGTTAGCCAAAACAAAACCGGATATTTCCGGTTTCATGCAGTCATATCCGGAGAAAGTGGTGTGGAATTTGTATGCAATAGACCAAGCAAATCATAGTAAAAATGGTTTTGGAGAAAAGCAAAGTGCTTTCTTTAGGCAAGTGCATAAAATGTCATGTATACAAACAGAAATATCATGTTTGTTTGCCGCAGTTCTTCTAGCTTTCTCCTAGAAAATACGAATGTGTAGAGCTGGTGTCTCCATGTGGAACCAATTAGAGTTTCCCAGTACAAAATTAAATGTTCCCTGATAAAAAACATTCAAACAATGAAGTCCTTTGATAATATCCAGAAAACACAAACACAGAGGCTGTCGCAATATCTGGGATTGAGTTAGCCAAAAAAAAGCGGATATTTCCCCTTTCATCCAGTCATATCCGGACAAAGTGGTGTGGAATTTATATACAATAGACCAAGCAAATCATAGTAAAATGGTTTTGGAGAAAAGCAAAGTCATTTCATTAGGCAGGTGCATAAAATGTCATGTATACAAACAGAGATGTCATGTTTGTTTGCCGCAGTTCCTCTAGTTTTCGCCCCAGAATACACGAATAGGAAGAACTGGTTTCTCCATGTGGAACCAGTGATTGTTTCCCTGTACAAAATTAAATGCTCCCTGATGAAAATGTTCAAAACAATAATGACCATTGATAATATCCAGAAAACACAAACACAGGGGCTGTGGCAATATCTGGGATTGAGTTAGCCAAAACAAAACCGGATATTTCCGGTTTCATGCAGTCATATCCGGACAAAGTGGTGTGGAATTTGTATGCAATAGACCAAGCAAATCATAATAAAAATGGTTTTGGAGAAAAGCAAACTCCTTTCTTTAGGCAAGTGCATAAAATGTCATGTATACAAACAGAAATATCATGTTTGTTTGCCGCAGTTCCTCTAGTTTCTCGCTTAGAAAATACGAATGTGTAGAGCTGGTGTCTCCATGTGGAACCAATTAGAGTTTCCCAGTACAAAATTAAATGTTCCCTGATAAAAAAAAACGTTCAAAACAATAATGACCATTGATAATATCCAGAAAACACAAACACAGAGGCTGTGGCAATCTGGTATTGAGTTAGCCAAAACAAAACCGGATATTTCCGGTTTCATGCAGTCATATCCGGACAAAGTGGTGTGGAATTTGTATGCAATAGACCAAGCAAATCATAGTAAAAATGGTTTTGGAGAAAAGCAAAGTCCTTTCTTCAGGCAAGTGCATAAAATGTCATGTATACAAACAGAAATATCATGTTTGCTTGCCACAGTTCCTCTAGTTTTCTCGCTAGAAAATACGAATGTGTAGAGCTGGTGTCTCCATGTGGAACCAGTGATTGTTTCCCTGTACAAAATTAAATGCTCCCTGATTAAAATGTTCAAAACAATAATGACCATTGATAATATCCAGAAAACACAAACACAGGAGCTGTTGCAATATCTGGGATTGAGTTAGCCAAAATAAAACCGGATATTTCCGGTTTCATGCAGTCATATCCGGACAAAGTGGTGTGGAATTTGTATGCAATAGACCAAGCAAATCATAGTAAAAATGGTTTTGGAGAAAAGCAAACTCCTTTCTTTAGGGAAGTGCATAAAATGTCATGTATACAAACAGAAATATCATGTTTGTTTGCCGCAGTTCCTCTAGTTTCTCGCTTAGAAAATACGAATGTGTAGAGCTGGTGTCTCCATGTGGAACCACTGAGTGTTTCCCAGTACAAAATTAAATGCTGCCTGATAAAAATAAATGTTCAAAACAATAATGACCATTGATAATATCCAGAAAACACAAACACAGAGGCTGTGGCAATCTGGTATTGAGTTAGCCAAAACAAAACCGGATATTTCCGGTTTCATGCAGTCATATCTGGACAAAGTGGTGTGGAATTTGTATGCAATAGACCAAGCAAATCATAGTAAAAATGGTTTTGGAGAAAAGCAAAGTCATTTCATTAGGCAGGTGCATAAAATGTCATGTATACAAACAGAATTATCATGTTTGTTTGCTGCAGTTCTTCTAGCTTTCTCCTAGAAAATACGAATGTGTAGAGCTGGTGTCTCCATGTGGAACCAATTAGAGTTTCCCAGTACAAAATTAAATGTTCCCTGATAAAAAACATTCAAAACAATGAAGTCCTTTGATAATATCCAGAAAACACAAACACAGAGGCTGTCGCAATATCTGTGATTGAGTTAGCCAAAACAAAACCGAATATTTCCGGTTTCATGCAGTCATATCCGGACAAAGTGTTCTGGAGTTCCTATGCAATGAACCGAGAAAATCACAGTAAAAATGGTTTTGGAGAAAAGCAAAGTCCTTTCTTTAGGCAAGTGCATAAAATGTCATGTATACAAACAGAAATATCATGTTTGTTTGCCGCAGTTCCTCTAGTTTTCTCCCAGAATACCCGAATAGGAAGAACTGGTTTCTGCATGTGGATCCAGTGATTGTTTCCCTTTACAAAATTAAATGCTCCCTGATAAAAAAAAAACTTTCAAAACAATAATGACCATTGATAATATCCAGAAAACACAAACACAGAGGCTGTGGCAATCTGGGATTGAGTTAGCCAAAACAAAACCGGATATTTCCGGTTTCATGCAGTCATATCCGGACAAAGTGGTGTGGAATTTGTATGCAATAGACCAAGCAAATCATAGTAAAAATGGTTTTGGAGAAAAGCAAACTCCTTTCTTTAGGCAAGTGCATAAAATGTCATGTATACAAACAGAAATATCATGTTTGTTTGCCGCAGTTCTTCTAGCTTTCTCCTAGAAAATACGAATGTGTAGAGCTGGTGTCTCCATGTGGAACCAATTAGAGTTTCCCAGTACAAAATTAAATGTTCCCTGATAAAAAACATTCAAAACAATAAAGTCCTTTGATAATATCCAGAAAACACAAACACAGAGGCTGTCGCAATATCCGTGATTGAGTTAGCCAAAACAAAAGCGGATATTTCCCCTTTCATCCAGTGATATCCGGACAAAGTGGTCTGGAATTTGTATGCAATAGACCAAGCAAATCTTAGTAAAAATGGTTTTGGAGAAAAGCAAAGTCATTTCATTAGGCAGGTGCATAAAATGTCATGTATACAAACAGAATTATCATGTTTGTTTGCTGCAGTTCCTCTAGCATTCTCCGTATAATTTACAAATGTTTAGAGCTGGTTTCTCCATGTGGAACCACTGAGGGTTTCCCAGTACAAAATTAAATGTTCCCTGATAAAAAAAAATGTTTCAAAACAATAAAGTCCTTTAATAATATCCAGAAAACACAAACACAGGGGCTGTGGCAATATCTGGGATTGAGTTAGCCAAAACAAAACCGGATATTTCCGGTTTCATCCAGTCATATCCGGACAAAGTGTTCTGGAATTCCTATGCAATGAACCGAGAAAATCACAGTAAAAATGGTTTTGGAGAAAAGCAAAGTCCTTTCTTTAGGCAAGTGCATAAAATGTCATGTATACAAACAGAAATATCATGTTTGTTTGCCGCAGTTCCTCTAGTTTTTTCCCTAGAATACACGAATAGGAAGAACTTTTTTCTGCATGTGGATCCAGTGATTGTTTCCCGGTACAAAATTAAATGCTCCCTGATAAAAAAAAAACGTTCAAAACAATAATGACCATTGATAATATCCAGAAAACACAAACACAGGGGCTGTGGCAATATCTGGGATTGAGATAGGCAAAACAAAACCGGATATTTCCGGTTTCATGCAGTCATATCCGGACAAAGTGGTGTGGAATTTGTATGCAATAGACCAAGCAAATCATAGTAAAATAGTTTTGGAGAAAAGCAAACTCCTTTCTTAAGGAAAGTGCATAAAATGTCATGTATAGAAACAGAGATATCATGTTTGCTTGCCGCAGTTCCTCTAGTTTTCTCCCAAGAATACAGGAATAGGAAGAACTGGTTTCTGCATGTGGAACCAGTGCTTGTTTCCCTGTACAAAATTAAATGCTCCCTGATTAAAAAAAACGTTCAAAACAATAATGACCATTGATAATATCCAGAAAACACAAACACAGGGGCTATGGCAATATCTGGGATTGAGTTAGCCAAAACAAAACCGGATATTTCCGGTTTCATGCAGTCATATCCGGAGAAAGTGGTGTGGAATTTGTATGCATTAGACCAAGCAAATCATAGTAAAAATGGTTTTGGAGAAAAGCATACTCATTTCTTTAGTCAAGTGCATAAAATGTCATGTATACAAACAGAAATATCATGTTTGCTTGCCGCAGTTCCTCTAGTTTTCTACCTAGAATACACGAATAGGAAGAACTGGTTTCTGCATGTGGAATCAGTGATTGTTTCCCTGTACAAAATTAAATGCTCACTGATAAAAAAACGTTCAAAACAATAATGACCATTGATAATATCCAGAAAACACAAACACAGGGGCTGTGGCAATATCTGGGATTGAGTTAACCAAAACAAAACCGGATATTTCCAGTTTCATGCAGTCATATCCGGACAAAGTGGTGTGGAATTTGTATGCAATAGACCAAGCAAATCATAGTAAAAATGGTTTTGGAGAAAAGCAAAGTCCTTTCTTTAGGCAAGTGCATAAAATGTCATGTATACAAACAGAAATATCATGTTTGTTTGCCGCAGTTCCTCTAGTTTCTCGCTTAGAAAATACGTATGCGTACAGCTGGTGTCTCCATGTGGAACCACTGAGTGTTTCCCAGTACAAAATTAAATGTTCCCTGATAAAAAAAAAACTTTCAAAACAATAATGATCATTGATAATATACAGAAAACACAAACACAGAGGCTGTGGCAATCTGGTATTGAGTTAACCAAAAGAAAACCGGATATTTCCGGTTTCATGCAGTCATATCTGGACAAAGTGGTGTGGAATTTGTATGCAATAGACCAAGCAAATCATAGTAAAAATGGTTTTGGAGAAAAGCAAAGTCATTTCATTAGGCAGGTGCATAAAATGTCATGTATACAAACAGAATTATCATGTTTGTTTGCTGCAGTTCCTCTAGCATTCTCCGTATAATTTACAAATGTTTATAGCTGGTTTCTCCATGTGGAACCACTGAGGGTTTCCCAGTACAAAATTAAATGTTCCCTGATAAAAAAAATGTTTCAAAACAATAAAGTCCTTTGATAATATCCAGAAAACACAAACACAAAGGCTGTCGCAATAACTGTGATTGAGTTAGCCAAAACAAAAGCGGATATTTCCCCTTTCATCCAGTCATATCCTGACAAAGTGGTGTGGAATTTGTATGCAATAGACCAAGCAAATCATAGTAAAAATGGTTTTGGAGAAAAGCAAAGTCATTTCATTAGGCAGGTGCATAAAATGTCATGTATACAAACAGAATTATCATGTTTGTTTGCTGCAGTTCCTCTAGCATTCTCCGTATAATTTACAAATGTTTATAGCTGGTTTCTCCATGTGGAACCACTGAGGGTTTCCCAGTACAAAATTAAATGTTCCCTGATAAAAAAAATGTTTCAAAACAATAAAGTCCTTTGATAATATCCAGAAAACACAAACACAGGGGCTGTGGCAATATCTGGGATTGAGTTAGGCAAAACAAAACCGGATATTTCCGGTTTCATGCAGTCATATCCGGACAAAGTGTTCTGGAATTCCTATGCAATGAACCGAGAAAATCACAGTAAAAATGGTTTTGGAGAAAAGCAAAGTCCTTTCTTTAGGCAAGTGCATAAAATGTCATGTATACAAACAGAAATATCATGTTTGTTTGCCGCAGTTCCTCTAGTTTTCTCCCAGAATACCCGAATAGGAAGAACTGGTTTCTGCATGTGGATCCAGTGATTGTTTCCCTTTACAAAATTAAATGCTCCCTGATAAAAAAAAAAACTTTCAAAACAATAATGACCATTGATAATATCCAGAAAACACAAACACAGAGGCTGTGGCAATCTGGGATTGAGTTAGCCAAAACAAAACCGGATATTTCCGGTTTCATGCAGTCATATCCGGACAAAGTGGTGTGGAATTTGTATGCAATAGACCAAGCAAATCATAGTAAAAATGGTTTTGGAGAAAAGCAAACTCCTTTCTTTAGGCAAGTGCATAAAATGTCATGTATACAAACAGAAATATCATGTTTGTTTGCCGCAGTTCTTCTAGCTTTCTCCTAGAAAATACGAATGTGTAGAGCTGGTGTCTCCATGTGGAACCAATTAGAGTTTCCCAGTACAAAATTAAATGTTCCCTGATAAAAAATATTCAAAACAATAAAGTCCTTTGATAATATCCAGGAAACACAAACACAGAGGCTGTCGCAATATCTGTGATTGAGTTAGCCAAAACAAAAGCGGATATTTCCCCTTTCATCCAGTCATATCCGGACAAAGTGGTCTGGAATTTGTATGCAATAGACCAAGCAAATCTTAGTAAAAATGGTTTTGGAGAAAAGCAAAGTCATTTCATTAGGCAGGTGCATAAAATGTCATGTATACAAACAGAATTATCATGTTTGTTTGCTGCAGTTCCTCTAGCATTCTCCGTATAATTTACAAATGTTTAGAGCTGGTTTCTCCATGTGGAACCACTGAGGGTTTCCCAGTACAAAATTAAATGTTCCCTGATAAAAAAAAATGTTTCAAAACAATAAAGTCCTTTAATAATATCCAGAAAACACAAACACAGGGGCTGTGGCAATATCTGGGATTGAGTTAGCCAAAACAAAACCGGATATTTCCGGTTTCATCCAGTCATATCCGGACAAAGTGTTCTGGAATTCCTATGCAATGAACCGAGAAAATCACAGTAAAAATGGTTTTGGAGAAAAGCAAAGTCCTTTCTTTAGGCAAGTGCATAAAATGTCATGTATACAAACAGAAATATCATGTTTGTTTGCCGCAGTTCCTCTAGTTTTTTCCCTAGAATACACGAATAGGAAGAACTTTTTTCTGCATGTGGATCCAGTGATTGTTTCCCTTTACAAAATTAAATGCTCCCTGATAAAAAAAAAAACTTTCAAAACAATAATGACCATTGATAATATCCAGAAAACACAAACACAGGGGCTGTGGCAATATCTGGGATTGAGATAGGCAAAACAAAACCGGATATTTCCGGTTTCATGCAGTCATATCCGGACAAAGTGGTGTGGAATTTGTATGCAATAGACCAAGCAAATCATAGTAAAATAGTTTTGGAGAAAAGCAAACTCTTTCTTAAGGCAAGTGCATAAAATGTCATGTATACAAACAGAAATATCATGTTTGCTTGCCGCAGTTCCTCTAGTTTTCTACCTAGAATACACGAATAGGAAGAACTGGTTTCTGCATGTGGAATCAGTGATTGTTTCCCTGTACAAAATTAAATGCTCACTGATAAAAAAAAGGTTCAAAACAATAATGACCGTTGATAATATCCAGAAAACACAAACACAGGGGCTGTGGCAATATCTGGGATTGAGTTAACCAAAACAAAACCGGATATTTCCAGTTTCATGCAGTCATATGCGGACAAAGTGGTGTGGAATTTGTATGCAATAGACCAAGCAAATCATAGTAAAAATGGTTTTGGAGAAAAGCAAACTCCTTTCTTTAGGCAAGTGCATAAAATGTCATGTATACAAACAGAAATATCATGTTTGTTTGCCGCAGTACTTCTTGCATTCTCCTAGAAAATACGAATGTGTAGAGCTGGTGTCTCCATGTGGAACCAATTAGAGTTTCCCAGTACAAAATTAAATGCTCCCTGATAAAAAAAAAACGTTCAAAACAATAATGACCATTGATAATATCCAGAAAACACAAACACAGAGGCTGTGGCAATCTGGTATTGAGTTAGCCAAAACAAAACCGGATATTTCCGGTTTCATGCAGTCATATCCGGACAAAGTGGTGTGGAATTTGTATGCAATAGACCAAGCAAATCATAGTAAAAATGGTTTTGGAGAAAAGCAAACTCCTTTCTTCAGGCAAGTGCATAAAATGTCATGTATACAAACAGAAATATCATGTTTGCTTGCCGCAGTTCCTCTAGTTTTCTCCCAAGAATATACGAATAGGAAGAACTGGTTTCTGCATGTGGAACCAGTGATTATTTCCCTGTACAAAATTAAATGCTCCCTGATTAAAAAAAACGTTCCAAACAATAATGACCATTGATAATATCCAGAAAACACAAACACAGGGGCTGTGGCAATATCTGGGATTGAGTTAGCCAAAACAAAACCGGATATTTCCGGTTTCATGCAGTCATATCCGGAGAAAGTGGTGTGGAATTTGTATGCAATAGACCAAGCAAATCATAGTAAAAATGGTTTTGGAGAAAAGCAAAGTGCTTTCTTTAGGCAAGTGCATAAAATGTCATGTATACAAACAGAAATATCATGTTTGTTTGCCGCAGTTCTTCTAGCTTTCTCCTAGAAAATACGAATGTGTAGAGCTGGTGTCTCCATGTGGAACCAATTAGAGTTTCCCAGTACAAAATTAAATGTTCCCTGATAAAAAACATTCAAACAATGAAGTCCTTTGATAATATCCAGAAAACACAAACACAGAGGCTGTCGCAATATCTGGGATTGAGTTAGCCAAAAAAAAGCGGATATTTCCCCTTTCATCCAGTCATATCCGGACAAAGTGGTGTGGAATTTATATACAATAGACCAAGCAAATCATAGTAAAATGGTTTTGGAGAAAAGCAAAGTCATTTCATTAGGCAGGTGCATAAAATGTCATGTATACAAACAGAGATGTCATGTTTGTTTGCCGCAGTTCCTCTAGTTTTCGCCCCAGAATACACGAATAGGAAGAACTGGTTTCTCCATGTGGAACCAGTGATTGTTTCCCTGTACAAAATTAAATGCTCCCTGATGAAAATGTTCAAAACAATAATGACCATTGATAATATCCAGAAAACACAAACACAGGGGCTGTGGCAATATCTGGGATTGAGTTAGCCAAAACAAAACCGGATATTTCCGGTTTCATGCAGTCATATCCGGACAAAGTGGTGTGGAATTTGTATGCAATAGACCAAGCAAATCATAATAAAAATGGTTTTGGAGAAAAGCAAACTCCTTTCTTTAGGCAAGTGCATAAAATGTCATGTATACAAACAGAAATATCATGTTTGTTTGCCGCAGTTCCTCTAGTTTCTCGCTTAGAAAATACGAATGTGTAGAGCTGGTGTCTCCATGTGGAACCAATTAGAGTTTCCCAGTACAAAATTAAATGTTCCCTGATAAAAAACATTCAAAACAATAAAGTCCTTTGATAATATCCAGAAAACACAAACACAGAGGCTGTCGCAATATCTGTGATTGAGTTAGCCAAAACAAAAGCGGATATTTCCCCTTTCATCCAGTCATATCCGGACAAAGTGGTCTGGAATTTGTATGCAATAGACCAAGCAAATCTTAGTAAAAATGGTTTTGGAGAAAAGCAAAGTCATTTCATTAGGCAGGTGCATAAAATGTCATGTATACAAACAGAATTATCATGTTTGTTCGCTGCAGTTCCTCTAGCATTCTCCGTATAATTTACAAATGTTTAGAGCTGGTTTCTCCATGTGGAACCACTGAGGGTTTCCCAGTACAAAATTAAATGTTCCCTGATAAAAAAAAATGTTTCAAAACAATAAAGTCCTTTAATAATATCCAGAAAACACAAACACAGGGGCTGTGGCAATATCTGGGATTGAGTTAGCCAAAACAAAACCGGATATTTCCGGTATCATCCAGTCATAACCGGACAAAGTGTTCTGGAATTCCTATGCAATGAACCGAGAAAATCACAGTAAAAATGGTTTTGGAGAAAAGCAAAGTCCTTTCTTTAGGCAAGTGCATAAAATGACATGTATACAAACAGAAATATCATGTTTGTTTGCCGCAGTTCCTCTAGTTTTTTCCCTAGAATACACGAATAGGAAGAACTTTTTTCTGCATGTGGATCCAGTGATTGTTTCCCGGTACAAAATTAAATGCTCCCTGATAAAAAAAAAAACGTTCAAAACAATAATGACCATTGATAATATCCAGAAAACACAAACACAGGGGCTGTGGCAATATCTGGGATTGAGATAGGCAAAACAAAACCGGATATTTCCGGTTTCATGCAGTCATATCCGGACAAAGTGGTGTGGAATTTGTATGCAATAGACCAAGCAAATCATAGTAAAATAGTTTTGGAGAAAAGCAAACTCCTTTCTTAAGGCAAGTGCATAAAATGTCATGTATACAAACAGAAATATCATGTTTGCTTGCCGCAGTTCCTCTAGTTTTCTACCTAGAATACACGAATAGGAAGAACTGGTTTCTGCATGTGGAACCAGTGCTTGTTTCCCTGTACAAAATTAAATGCTCCCTGATTAAAAAAAACGTTCAAAACAATAATGACCATTGATAATATCCAGAAAACACAAACACAGGGGCTATGGCAATATCTGGGATTGAGTTAGCCAAAACAAAACCGGATATTTCCGGTTTCATGCAGTCATATCCGGAGAAAGTGGTGTGGAATTTGTATGCATTAGACCAAGCAAATCATAGTAAAAATGGTTTTGGAGAAAAGCATACTCATTTCTTTAGTCAAGTGCATAAAATGTCATGTATACAAACAGATATATCATGTTTGCTTGCCGCAGTTCCTCTAGTTTTCTACCTAGAATACACGAATAGGAAGAACTGGTTTCTGCATGTGGAATCAGTGATTGTTTCCCTGTACAAAATTAAATGCTCACTGATAAAAAAACGTTCAAAACAATAATGACCATTGATAATATCCAGAAAACACAAACACAGGGGCTGTGGCAATATCTGGGATTGAGTTAACCAAAACAAAACCGGATATTTCCAGTTTCATGCAGTCATATCCGGACAAAGTGGTGTGGAATTTGTATGCAATAGACCAAGCAAATCATAGTAAAAATGGTTTTGGAGAAAAGCAAACTCCTTTCTTTAGGCAAGTGCATAAAATGTCATGTATACAAACAGAAATATCATGTTTGTTTGCCGCAGTTCCTCTAGTTTCTCGCTTAGAAAATACGTATGCGTACAGCTGGTGTCTCCATGTGGAACCACTGAGTGTTTCCCAGTACAAAATTAAATGTTCCCTGATAAAAAAAAAAACTTTCAAAACAATAATGATCATTGATAATATACAGAAAACACAAACACAGAGGCTGTGGCAATCTGGTATTGAGTTAACCAAAAGAAAACCGGATATTTCCGGTTTCATGCAGTCATATCCGGACAAAGTGGTGTGGAATTTGTATGCAATAGACCAAGGAAATCATAGTAAAAATGGTTTTGGAGAAAAGCAAAGTCATTTCATTAGGCAGGTGCATAAAATGTCATGTATACAAACAGAATTATCATGTTTGTTTGCTGCAGTTCCTCTAGCATTCTCCGTATAATTTACAAATGTTTATAGCTGGTTTCTCCATGTGGAACCACTGAGGGTTTCCCAGTACAAAATTAAATGTTCCCTGATAAAAAAAATGTTTCAAAACAATAAAGTCCTTTGATAATATCCAGAAAACACAAACACAGAGGCTGTCGCAATAACTGTGATTGAGTTAGCCAAAACAAAAGCGGATATTTCCCCTTTCATCCAGTCATATCCGGACAAAGTGGTGTGGAATTTGTATGCAATAGACCAAGCAAATCATAGTAAAAATGGTTTTGGAGAAAAGCAAAGTCATTTCATTAGGCAGGTGCATAAAATATCATGTATACAAACAGAATTATCATGTTTGTTTGCTGCAGTTCCTCTAGCATTCTCCGTATAATTTACAAATGTTTATAGCTGGTTTCTCCATGTGGAACCACTGAGGGTTTCCCAGTACAAAATTAAATGTTCCCTGATAAAAAAAATGTTTCAAAACAATAAAGTCCTTTGATAATATCCAGAAAACACAAACACAGGGCTGTGGCAATATCTGGGATTGAGTTAGGCAAAACAAAACCGGATATTTCCGGTTTCATGCAGTCATATCCGGACAAAGTGTTCTGGAATTCCTATGCAATGAACCGAGAAAATCACAGTAAAAATGGTTTTGGAGAAAAGCAAAGTCCTTTCTTTAGGCAAGTGCATAAAATGTCATGTATACAAACAGAAATATCATGTTTGTTTGCCGCAGTTCCTCTAGTTTTCTCCCAGAATACCCGAATAGGAAGAACTGGTTTCTGCATGTGGATCCAGTGATTGTTTCCCTTTACAAAATTAAATGCTCCCTGATAAAAAAAAAAAACTTTCAAAACAATAATGACCATTGATAATATCCAGAAAACACAAACACAGAGGCTGTGGCAATCTGGGATTGAGTTAGCCAAAACAAAACCGGATATTTCCGGTTTCATGCAGTCATATCCTGACAAAGTGGTGTGGAATTTGTATGCAATAGACCAAGCAAATCATAGTAAAAATGGTTTTGGAGAAAAGCAAACTCCTTTCTTTAGGCAAGTGCATAAAATGTCATGTATACAAACAGAAATATCATGTTTGTTTGCCGCAGTTCTTCTAGCTTTCTCCTAGAAAATACGAATGTGTAGAGCTGGTGTCTCCATGTGGAACCAATTAGAGTTTCCCAGTACAAAATTAAATGCTCCCTGATAAAAAAAAACGTTCAAAACAATAATGACCATTGATAATATCCAGAAAACACAAACACAGAGGCTGTGGCAATCTGGTATTGAGTTAGCCAAAACAAAACCGGATATTTCCGGTTTCATGCAGTCATATCCGGACAAAGTGGTGTGGAATTTGTATGCAATAGACCAAGCAAATCATAGTAAAAATGGTTTTGGAGAAAAGCAAACTCCTTTCTTCAGGCAAGTGCATAAAATGTCATGTATACAAACAGAAATATCATGTTTGCTTGCCGCAGTTCCTCTAGTTTTCTCCCAAGAATATACGAATAGGAAGAACTGGTTTCTGCATGTGGAACCAGTGATTATTTCCCTGTACAAAATTAAATGCTCCCTGATTAAAAAAAACGTTCCAAACAATAATGACCATTGATAATATCCAGAAAACACAAACACAGAGGCTGTGGCAATATCTGGGATTGAGTTAGCCAAAACAAAACCGGATATTTCCGGTTTCATGCAGTCATATCCGGAGAAAGTGGTGTGGAATTTGTATGCAATAGACCAAGCAAATCATAGTAAAAATGGTTTTGGAGAAAAGCAAAGTGCTTTCTTTAGGCAAGTGCATAAAATGTCATGTATACAAACAGAAATATCATGTTTGTTTGCCACAGTTCTTCTAGCTTTCTCCTAGAAAATACGAATGTGTAGAGCTGGTGTCTCCATGTGGAACCAATTAGAGTTTCCCAGTACAAAATTAAATGTTCCCTGATAAAAAACATTCAAACAATAAAGTCCTTTGATAATATCCAGAAAACACAAACACAGAGGCTGTCGCAATATCTGGGATTGAGTTAGCCAAAAAAAAGCGGATATTTCCCCTTTCATCCAGTCATATCCGGACAAAGTGGTGTGGAATTTATATACAATAGACCAAGCAAATCATAGTAAAATGGTTTTGGAGAAAAGCAAAGTCATTTCATTAGGCAGGTGCATAAAATGTCATGTATACAAACAGAGATGTCATGTTTGTTTGCCGCAGTTCCTCTAGTTTTCGCCCCAGAATACACGAATAGGAAGAACTGGTTTCTCCATGTGGAACTACTGATTGTTTCCCTGTACAAAATTAAATGTTCCCTGATGAAAAAAAAATTTCAAAACAATAATGACCATTGGTAATATCCAGAAACACAAACACAGAGGCTGTGGCAATCTGGGATTGAGTTAGCCAAAACAAAACCGGATATTTCCGGTTTCCTGCAGTCATATCCGGACAAAGTGGTGTGGAATTTGTATGCAATAGACCAAGCAAATCATAGTAAAAATGGTTTTGGAGAAAAGCAAACTCCTTTCTTTAGGCAAGTGCATAAAATGTCATGTATACAAACAGAAGTGTCATGTTTTTTTGCCGCAGTTCTTCTAGCTTTCTCCTAGAAAATACGAATGTGTAGAGCTGCTGTCTCCATGTGGAACCACTGAGTGTTTCCCAGTACAAAATTAAATGCTCCCTGATAAAAATAAATGTTCAAAACAATAATGACCATTGATAATATCCAGAAAACACAAACACAGGGGCTGTGGCCATATCTGGGATTGAGTTAGCCAAAACAAAACCGGATATTTCCGGTTTCATGCAGTCATATCCGGACAAAGTGGTGTGGAATTTGTATGCAATAGACCAAGCAAATCATAGTAAAAATGGTTTTGGAGAAAAGCAAAGTCCTTTCTTCAGGCAAGTGCATAAAATGTCATGTATACAAACAGAAATATCATGTTTGCTTGCCGCAGTTCCTCTAGTTTTCTCCCAAGAATATACGAATAGGAAGAACTGGTTTCTGCATGTGGAACCAGTGATTATTTCCCTGTACAAAATTAAATGCTCCCTGATTAAAAAAAACGTTCCAAACAATAATGACCATTGATAATATCCAGAAAACACAAACACAGGGGCTGTGGCAATATCTGGGATTGAGTTAGCCAAAACAAAACCGGATATTTCCGGTTTCATGCAGTCATATCCGGAGAAAGTGGTGTGGAATTTGTATGCAATGACCAAGCAAATCATAGTAAAAATGGTTTTGGAGAAAAGCATACTCATTTCTTTAGTCAAGTGCATACAATGTCATGTATACAAACAGAAATATCATGATTGCTTGCCGCAGTTCCTCTAGTTTTCTCCCTAGAATACACGAATAGGAAGAACTGGTTTCTGCATGTGGAATCAGTGATTGTTTCCCTGTACAAAATTAAATGCTCACTGATAAAAAAAAAACGTTCAAAACAGTAATGACCATTGATAATATCCAGAAAACACAAACACAGAGGCTGTCGCAATATCTGTGATTGAGTTAGCCAAAACAAAAGCGGATATTTCCCCTTTCATCCAGTCATATCCGGACAAAGTGGTGTGGAATTTGTATGCAATAGACCAAGCAAATCATAGTAAAAATGGTTTTGGAGAAAAGCAAAGTCATTTCATTAGGCAGGTGCATAAAATATCATGTATACAAACAGAGATATCATGTTTGTTTGCTGCAGTTCCTCTAGCATTCTCCGTATAATTTACAAATGTTTAGAGCTGGTTTCTCCATGTGGAACCACTGAGGGTTTCCCAGTATAAAATTAAATGTTCCCTGATAAAAAAAAATGTTTCAAAACAATAAAGACCTTTGATAATATCCAGAAAACACAAACACAGAGGCTGTGGCAATATCTGTGATTGAGTTAGCCAAAACAAAAGCGGATATTTCCGGTTTCATGCAGTCATATCCGGACAAAGTGGTGTGGAATTTGTATGCAATAGACCAAGCAAATCATAGTAAAAATGGTTTTGGAGAAAAGCAAAGTCCTTTCTTTAGGCAAGTGCATAAAATGTCATGTATACAAACAGAGATATCTTGTTTGTTTGCCGCAGTTCTTCTAGCTTTCTCCTAGAAAATACGAATGTGTAGAGCTGGTGTCTCCATGTGGAACCAATTAGAGTTTCCCAGTACAAAATTAAATGTTCCCTGATAAAAAACATTCAAAACAATGAAGTCCTTTGATAATATCCAGAAAACACAAACACAGAGGCTGTCGCAATATCTGTGATTGAGTTAGCCAAAACAAAAGCGGATATTTCCCCTTTCATCCAGTCATACCCGGACAAAGTGGTGTGGAATTTATATGCAATAGACCAAGCAAATCATAGTAAAATGGTTTTGGAGAAAAGCAAAGTCCTTTCTTTAGGCAAGTCCATAAAATATCATGTATACAAACAGAGATATCATGTTTGTTTGCCGCAGTTCCTCTAGTTTTCTCCCTAGAATACACGAATAGGAAAAACTGGTTTCT
Organism: Lepus europaeus; assembly: GCF_033115175.1. Classification (NCBI taxonomy): domain Eukaryota; kingdom Metazoa; phylum Chordata; class Mammalia; order Lagomorpha; family Leporidae; genus Lepus; species Lepus europaeus. The sequence continues at coordinate 36,751,247 of NC_084847.1, read as the reverse complement.
GCATGAGGAACCAGTGATTGTTTCCCTGTACAAAATTAAATGCTCCCTGATTAAAACGTTCAAAACAATAATGACCATTGATAATATCCAGCAAACACAAACACAGGGGCTGTGGCAATATCTGGGATTGAGTTAGCCAAAACAAAACCGGATATTTCCGGTTTCATGCAGTCATATCCGGACAAAGTGGTGTGGAATTTGTATGCAATAGACCAAGCAAATCATAATAAAAATGGTTTTGGAGAAAAGCAAACTCCTTTCTTTAGGCAAGTGCATAAAATGTCATGTATACAAACAGAAATATCATGTTTGTTTGCCGCAGTTCCTCTAGTTTCTCGCTTAGAAAATACGAATGTGTAGAGCTGGTGTCTCCATGTGGAACCCCTGAGTGTTTCCCAGTACAAAATTAAATGCTCCCTGATAAAAATAAATGTTCAAAACAATAATGACCATTGATAATATCCAGAAAACACAAACACAGAGGCTGTGGCAATCTGGGATTGAGTTAGCCAAAACAAAACCGGATATTTCCGGTTTCATGCAGTCATATCCTGACAAAGTGGTGTGGAATTTGTATGCAATAGACCAAGCAAATCATAGTAAAAATGGTTTTGGAGAAAAGCAAACTCCTTTCTTCAGGCAAGTGCATAAAATGTCATGTATACAAACAGAAATATCATGTTTGCTTGCCGCAGTTCCTCTAGTTTTCTCCCAAGAATATACGAATAGGAAGAACTGGTTTCTGCATGTGGAACCAGTGATTATTTCCCTGTACAAAATTAAATGCTCCCTGATTAAAAAAAAACATTCCAAACAATAATGACCATTGATAATATCCAGAAAACACAAACACAGGGGCTGTGGCAATATCTGGGATTGAGTTAGCCAAAACAAAACCGGATATTTCCGGTTTCATGCAGTCATATCCGGACAAAGTGGTGTGGAATTTGTATGCAATGACCAAGCAAATCATAGTAAAAATGGTTTTGGAGAAAAGCATACTCATTTCTTTAGTCAAGTGCATAAAATGTCATGTATACAAACAGAAATATCATGTTTGTTTGCCGCAGTTCTTCTAGCTTTCTCCTAGAAAATACGAATGTGTAGAGTTGGTGTCTCCATGTGGAACCAATTAGAGTTTCCCAGTACAAAATTAAATGTTCCCTGATAAAAAACATTCAAAACAATAAAGTCCTTTGATAATATCCAGAAAACAGAAACACAGAGGCTGTCGCAATATCTCTGATTGAGTTAGCCAAAACAAAACCGGATATTTCCCATTTCATCCAGTCATATCTGGACAAAGTTTGTGGAATTTATATGCAATAGACCAAGCAAATCATAGTAAAATGGTTTTGGAGAAAAGCAAAGTCCTTTCTTTAGGCAAGTGCATAAAATGTCATGTATACAAACAGAGATATCATGTTTGCTTGCCGCAGTTCCTCTAGTTTTTTCCCTAGAATACACGAATAGGAAGAACTGGTTTCTGCATGTGGAACCAGTGATTGTTTCCCTGTACAAAATTAAATGCTCCCTGATTAAAACAAAACGTTCAAAACAATAATGACCATTGATAATATCCAGAAAACACAAACACAGGGGCTGTGGCAATATCTGGGATTGAGTTAGCCAAAACAAAACCGGATATTTCCGGTTTCATGCAGTCATATCCGGACAAAGTGGTGTGGAATTTGTATGCAATGACCAAGCAAATCATAGTAAAAATGGTTTTGGAGAAAAGCAAACTCCTTTCTTTAGGCAAGTGCATAAAACGTCATGTATACAAACAGAAATATCATGTTTGCTTGCCGCAGTTCCTCTAGTTTTTTCCCTAGAATACACAAATAGGAAGAACTGGTTTCTGCATGTGGATCCAGTGATTGTTTCCCTGTACAAAATTAAATGCTCACTGATAAGAAAAATGTTCAAAACAATAATGACCATTGGCAATATCCAGAAAACACAAACACAGAGGCTGTGGCAATATCTGGGATTGAGTTACCAAAACAAAACCGGATATTTCCGGTTTCATGCAGTCATATCCGGACAAAGTGGTGTGGAATTTGTATGCAATAGACCAAGCAAATCATAGTAAAAATGGTTTTGAAGAAAAGCAAAGTCATTTCATTAGGCAGGTGCATAAAATGTCATGTATACAAACAGAGATATCATGTTTGTTTGCTGCAGTTCCACTAGCATTCTCCGTATAATTTACAAATGTTTAGAGCTGGTTTCTCCATGTGGAACCAATGAGGGTTTCCCAGTACAAAATTAAATGTTCCCTCATAAAAAAACATTCAAAACAATAATGACCATTGATAATATCCAGAAAACACAAACACAGAGGCTGTGGCAATCTGGGATTGAGTTAGCCAAAACAAAACCGGATATTTCCGGTTTCATGCAGTCATATCCGGAGAAAGTGGTGTGGAATTTGTATGCAATAGACCAAGCAAATCATAGTAAAAATGGTTTTGGAGAAAAGCAAACTCCTTTCTTTAGTCAAGTGCATAAAATGTCATGTATACAAACAGAAATATCATGCTTGTTTCCCGCAATTCCTCTAGTTTTCTCCCTAGAATACACGAATAGGAAGAACTGGTTTCTGCATGTGCAACCAGCGATTGTTTCCCTGTACAAAATTAAATGCTCACTGATTAAAAAAAAACGTTCAAAACAATAAAGTCCTTTGATAATATCCAGAAAACACAAACACAGGGGCTGTGGCAATATCTGGGATTGAGTTAGCCAAAACAAAACCGGATATTTCCGGTTTCATGCAGTCTTATCCGGACAAAGTGGTGTGGAATTTGTATGCAATAGACCAAGCAAATCATAGTAAAAATGGTTTTGGAGAAAAGCAAAGTCATTTCATTAGGCAGGTGAATAACATGTCATGTATACAAACAGAATTATCATGTTTGTTTTCCGCAGTTCTTCTAGCTTTCTCCTAGAAAATACGAATGTGTAGAGCTGTTGACTCCATGTGGAACCAACTAGAGTTTCCCAGTACAAAATTAAATGTTCCCTGATAAAAAACATTCAAAACAATAAAGTCCTTTGATAATATCCAGAAAACACAAACACAGAGGCTGTCGCAATATTGTGATTAAGTTAGCCAAAACAAAAGCGGATATTTCCGGTTTCATGCAGTCATATCCGGACAAAGTGGTGTGGAATTTGTATGCAATAGCCCAAGCAAATCATAGTAAAAATGGTTTTGGAGAAAAGCAAACTCCTTTCTTTAGGCAAGTGCATAAAATGTCATGTATACAAACAGAAATATCATGTTTGTTTTCCGCAGTTCCTCTAGTTTCTCGCTTAGAAAATATGAATGTGTAGAGCTGGTGTCTCCATGTGGAACGACTGAGTGTTTCCCAGTACAAAATTAAATGTTCCCTGATAAAAAAAAATTCAAAACAATAATGACCATTGATAATATCCAGAAAACACAAACACAGAGGCTGTGGCAATCTGGGATTGAGTTAGCCAAAACAAAACTGGATATTTCCAGTTTCATGCAGTCATATCCAGACAAAGTGGTGTGGAATTTGTATGCAATAGACCAAGCAAATCATAGTAAAAATGGTTTTGGAGAAAAGCAAACTCCTTTCTTTAGGCAAGTGCATAAAATGTCATGTATACAAACAGAAATATCATGTTTGTTTGCCGCAGTTCTTCTAGCTTTCTCCTAGAAAATACGAATGTGTAGAGCTGGTGTCTCCATGTGGAACCAATTAGAGTTTCCCAGTACAAAATTAAATGTTCCCTGATAAAAAACATTCAAAACAATAAAGTCCTTTGATAATATCCAGAAAACAAAAACACAGAGCCTGTCGCAATATCTGTGATTGAGTTAGCCAAAACAAAAGCGGATATTTCTGGTTTCATGCAGTCATATCCGGACAAAGTGGTGTGGAATTTGTATGCAATAGCCCAAGCAAATCATAGTAAAAATGGTTTTGGAGAAAAGCAAAGTCATTTCATTAGGCAGGTGCATAAAATGTCATGTATACAAACAGAATTATCATGTTTGTTTGCTGCAGTTCCTCTAGCATTCTCCGTATAATTTACAAATGTTTAGAGCTGGTTTCTCCATGTGGAACCACTGAGGGTTTCCCAGTACAAAATTAAATGTTCCCTGATAAAAAAAATGTTTCAAAACAATAAAGTCCTTTGATAATATCCAGAAAACACAAACACAGGGGCTGTGGCAATATCTGGGATTGAGTTAGCCAAAACAAAACCGGATATTTCCGGTTTCATCCAGTCATATCCGGACAAAGTGTTCTGGAATTCCTATGCAATGAACCGAGAAAATCACAGTAAAAATGGTTTTGGAGAAAAGCAAAGTCCTTTCTTTAGGCAAGTGCATAAAATGTCATGTATACAAACAGAGATATCATGTTTGTTTGCCGCAGTTCCTCTAGGTTTCTCCCTAGAATACACGAATAGGAAAAACTGGTTTCTGCATGTGGATCCAGTGATTGTTTCCCTCTACAAAATTAAATGTTCCCTGATAAAAAAAAACGTTCAGAACAATAATGACCATTGATAATATCCTGAAAACACAAACACAGGGGCTGTGGCAATATCTGTGATTGAGTTAGCCAAAACAAAAGCGGATATTTCTGGTTTCATGCAGTCATATCCGGACAAAGTGGTGTGGAATTTGTATGCAATATACCAAGCAAATCATAGTAAAAATGGTTTTGGAGAAAAGCAAAGTCCTTTCTTTAGGCAAGTGCATAAAATGTCATGTATACAAACAGAAATATCATGTTTGTTTGCCGCAGTTCCTCTCGTTTCTCGCTTAGAAAATACGAATGTGTAGAGCTGGTGTCTCCATGTGGAACCCCTGAGTGTTTCCCAGTACAAAATTAAATGCTCCCTGATATAAATAAATGTTCAAAAACAATAATGACCATTGATAATATCCAGAAAACACAAACACAGAGGCTGTGGCAATCTGGGATTGAGTTAGCCAAAACAAAACCGGATATTTCCGGTTTCATGCAGTCATATCCGGACAAAGTGGTGTGGAATTTGTATGCAATAGACCAAGCAAATCATAGTAAATATGGTTTTGGAGAAAAGCAAACTCCTTTCTTTAGGCAAGTGCATAAAATGTCATGTATACAAACAGAAATATCATGTTTGTTTGCCGCAGTTCCTCTAGTTTCTTGCTTAGAAAATACGAATGTGTAGAGCTGGTGTCTCCATGTGGAACCAATTAGAGTTTCCCAGTACAAAATTAAATGTTCCCTGATAAAAAACATTCAAAACAATAAAGTCCTTTGATAATATCCAGAAAACACAAACACAGAGGCTGTCGCAATATTGTGATTAAGTTAGCCAAAACAAAAGCGGTTATTTCCGGTTTCATGCAGTCATATCCGGACAAAGTGGTGTGGAATTTGTATGCAATAGCCCAAGCAAATCATAGTAAAAATGGTTTTGGAGAAAAGCAAAGTGATTTCATTAGGCAGGTACATAAAATGTCATGTATACAAACAGAAATATGATGTTTGTTTGCTGCAGTTCCTCTAGCATTCTCCGTATAATTTACAAATGTTTAGAGCTGGTTTCTCCATGTGGAAGCACTGAGGGTTTTCCAGTACAAAATTAAATGTTCCCTGATAAAAAAAACATTCAAAACAATAATGACCATTGATAATATCCAGAAAACACAAACACAGAGGGTGTGGCAATCTGGGAATGAGTTAGCCAAAACAAAACCGGATATTTCCGGTTTCATGCAGTCATATCCGGACAAAGTGGTGTGGAATTTGTATGCAATATACCAAGCAAATCATAGTAAAATGGTTTTGGAGAAAAGCAAACTCCTTTCTTTAGGCAAGTGCATAAAATGTCATGTATACAAACAGAAATATCATGTTTGTTTCCCGCAATTCCTCTAGTTTTCTTCCTAGAATTCACGAATAGGAAGAATTGGTTTCTGCATGTGGAACCAGTGATTGTTTCCCTGTACAAAATTAAGTGCTCACTGATTAAAAAAAAAACATTCAAAACAATAATGACCATTGGTAATATCCAGAAAACACAAACACAGAGGCTGTGGCAATCTGGGATTGAGTTAGCCAAAAGAAAACCGGATATTTCCGGTTTCATGCAGTCATATCCAGACAAAGTGGTGTGGAATTTGTATGTAATAGACCAAGCAAATCATAGTAAAAATGGTTTTGGAGAAAAGCAAACTCCTTTCTTTAGGCAAGTGCATAAAATGTCATGTATACAAACAGAAATATCATGTTTTTTTGCCGCAGTTCTTCTAGCTTTCTCCTAGAAAATACGAATGTGTAGAGCTGGTGTCTCCATGTGGAACCAATTAGAGTTTCCCAGTACAAAATTAAATGTTCCCTGATAAAAAACATTCAAAACAATAAAGTCCTATGATAATATCCAGAAAACACAAACACAGAGGCTGTCGCAATATCTGTGATTGAGTTAGCCAAAACAAAAGCGGATATGTCCCCTTTCATCCAGTCATATCCGGACAAAGTGGTGTGGAATTTGTATGCAATAGACCAAGCAAATCATAGTAAAAATGGTTTTGGAGAAAAGCAAAGTCATTTCATTAGGCAGGTGCATAAAATGTCATGTATACAAACAGAATTATCATGTTTGTTTGCTGCAGTTCCTCTAGCATTCTCCGTATAATTTACAAATGTTTAGAGCTGGTTTCTCCATGTGGAACCACTGAGGGTTTCCCAGTACAAAATTAAATGTTCCCTGATAAAAAAAATGTTTCAAAACAATAAAATCCTTTGATAATATCCAGAAAACACAAACACAGGGGCTATGGCAATATCTGGGATTGAGTTAGGCGAAACAAAACCGGATATTTCCGGTTTCATGCAGTCATATCCGGACAAAGTGGTGTGGAATTTGTATGCAATAGACCAAGCAAATCATAGTAAAAATGGTTTTGGAGAAAAGCAAACTCCTTTCTTTAGGCAAGTGCATAAAATGTCATGTATACAAACAGAAATATCATGTTTGTTTGCCGCAGTTCCTCTAGTTTCTCGCTTAGAAAATACGTATGCGTACAGCTGGTGTCTCCATGTGGAACCACTGAGTGTTTCCCAGTACAAAATTAAATGTTCCCTGATAAAAAAAAAACTTTCAAAACAATAATGATCATTGATAATATCCAGAAAACACAAACACAGAGGCTGTGGCAATCTGGGATTGAGTTAGCCAAAACAAAACCGGATATTTCCGGTTTCATGCAGTCATATCCGGACAAAGTGGTGTGGAAATCCTATGCAATGAACCGAGAAAATCATAGTAAAAATGGTTTTGGAGAAAAGCAAAGTCCTTTCTTTAGGCAAGTGCATAAAATGTCATGTATACCAACAGAAATATCATGTTTGTTTGCCGCAGTTCCTCTAGTTTTCTCCCTAGAATACCCGAATAGGAAGAACTGGTTTCTGCATGTGGATCCAGTGATTGTTTCCCTGTACAAAATTAAATGCTCCCTGATAAAAAAAAATGTTTCAAAACAATAAAATCCTTTGATAATATCCAGAAAACACAAACACAGGGGCTGTGGCAATCTGGGATTGAGTTAGCCAAAACAAAACTGGATATTTCCGGTTTCATGCAGTCATATCCGGACAAAGTGGTGTGGAATTTGTATGCAATAGACCAAGCAAATCATAGTAAAAATGGTTTTGGAGAAAAGCAAACTCCTTTCTTTAGGCAAGTGCATAAAATGTCATGTATACAAACAGAAATATCATGTTTGTTTGCCGCAGTTCTTCTAGCTTTCTCCTAGAAAATACGAATGTGTAGAGCTGGTGTCTCCATGTGGAACCAATTAGAGTTTCCCAGTACAAAATTAAATGTTCCCTGATAAAAAACATTCAAAACAATAAAGTCCTTTGATAATATCCAGAAAACACAAACACAGAGGCTGTCGCAATATCTGTGATTGAGTTAGCCAAAAAAAAGCGGATATTTCCCATTTCATCCAGTCATATCCGGACAAAGAAGTGTGGAATTTATATGCAATAGACCAAGCAAATCATAGTAAAATGGTTTTGGAGAAAAGCAAAGTCCTTTCTTTAGGCAAGTGCATAAAATGTCATGTATCCAAACAGAGATATCATGTTTGCTTGCCGCAGTTCCTCTAGTTTTTTTTCTAGAATACACGAATAGGAAGAACTGGTTATGCATGTGGAACCAGTGATTGTTTCCCTGTACAAAATTAAATGCTCCCTGATTAAAACAAAACGTTCAAAACAATAATGACCATTGATAATATCCAGAAAACACAAACACAAGGGCTGTGGCAATATCTGGGATTGAGTTAGCCAAAACAAAACCGGATATTTCCGGTTACATGCAGTCATATCCGGACAAAGTGGTGTGGAATTTGTATGCAATAGACCAAGCAAACATAGTAAAAATTGTTTTGGAGAAAAGCAAACTCCTTTCTTTAGGCAAGTGCATAAAATATCATGTATACCAACAGAAATATCATGTTTGCTTGCCGCAGTTCCTCTAGTTTTTTCCCTAGAATACACGAATATGAAGAACTGGTTTCTGCATGTGGATCCAGTGATTGTTTCCCTGTACAAAATTAAATGTTCACTGATAAAAAAACGTTCAAAACAATAATGACCATTGGTAATATCCAGAAAACACAAACACAGAGGCTGTGGCAATATCTGGGATTGAGTTACCAAAACAAATCCGGATATTTCCGGTTTCATGCAGTCATATCCGGACAAAGTGGTGTGGAATTTGTATGCAATAGACCAAGCAAATCATAGTAAAAATGGTTTTGGAGAAAAGCAAAGTCCTTTCTTTAGGCAAGTGCATAAAATGTCATGTATACAAACAGAAATATCATGTTTGTTTGCCGCAGTTCCTCTAGTTTCTCGCTTAGAAAATACGTATGCGTACAGCTGGTGTCTCCATGTGGAACCACTGAGTGTTTCCCAGTACAAAATTAAATGTTCCCTGATAAAAAACATTCAAAACAATAAAGTCCTTTGATAATATCCAGAAAACACAAACACAGAGGCTGTCGCAATAACTGTGATTGAGTTAGCCAAAACAAAAGCGGATATTTCCCCTTTCATCCAGTCATATCCGGACAAAGTGGTGTGGAATTTGTATGCAATAGACCAAGCAAATCATAGTAAAAATGGTTTTGGAGAAAAGCAAAGTCATTTCATTAGGCAGGTGCATAAAATGTCATGTATACAAACAGAATTATCATGTTTGTTTGCTGCAGTTCCTCTAGCATTCTCCGTATAATTTACAAATGTTTATAGCTGGTTTCTCCATGTGGAACCACTGAGGGTTTCCCAGTACAAAATTAAATGTTCCCTGATAAAAAAAATGTTTCAAAACAATAAAGTCCTTTGATAATATCCAGAAAACACAAACACAGGGGCTGTGGCAATATCTGGGATTGAGTTAGCCAAAACAAAACCGGATATTTCCGGTTTCATGCAGTCATATCCGGACAAAGTGTTCTGGAATTCCTATGCAATGAACCGAGAAAATCACAGTAAAAAGGGTTTTGGAGAAAAGCAAAGTCCTTTCTTTAGGCAAGTGCATAAAATGTCATGGATACAAACAGAGATATCATGTTTGCTTGCCGCAGTTCCTCTAGGTTTTTCCCTAGAATACACGAATAGGAAGAACTGGTTTCTGCATGTGGAACCAGTGATTGTTTCCCTGTACAAAATTAAATGCTCCCTGATTAAAACAAAACGTTAAAAACAATAATGACCATTGATAATATTCAGAAAACACAAACACAGGGACTGTGGCAATATCTGGGATTGAGTTAGCCAAAACAAAACCGGATATTTCCGGTTTCATGCAGTCATATCCGGACAAAGTGGTGTGGAATTTGTATGCAATAGACCAAGCAAATCATAGTAAAAATGGTTTTGGAGAAAAGCAAAGTCATTTCATTAGGCAGGTGCATAAAATGTCATGTATACAAACAGAGATATCATGTTTGTTTGCTGCAGTTCCTCTAGCATTCTCCGTATAATTTACAAATGTTTAGAGCTGGTTTCTCCATGTGGAACCACTGAGGGTTTCCCAGTATAAAATTAAATGTTCCCTGATAAAAAAAAATGTTTCAAAACAATAATGACCATTGATAATATCCAGAAAACACAAACACAGAGGCTGTGGCAATATCTGTGATTGAGTTAGCCAAAACAAAAGCGGATATTTCCGGTTTCATGCAGTCATATCCGGGCAAAGTGGTGTGGAATTTGTATGCAATAGACCAAGCAAATCATAGTAAAAATGGTTTTGGAGAAAAGCAAACTCCTTTCTTTAGGCAAGTGCATAAAATGTCATGTATACAAACAGAAATATCATGTTGGTTTGCAGCAGTTCTTCTAGCTTTCTCCTAGAAAATACGAATGTGTAGAGCTGGTGTCTCCATGTGGAACCAATTAGAGTTTCCCAGTACAAAATTAAATGTTCCCTGATAAAAAACATTCAAAACAATAAAGTCCTTTGATAATATCCAGAAAACACAAACACAGAGGCTGTCGCAATATCTGGGATTGAGTTAGCCAAAACAAAAGCGGATATTTCCCCTTTCATCCAGTCATATCCGGACAAAGTGGTGTGGAATTTATATGCAATAGACCAAGCAAATCATAGTAAAATGATTTTGGAGAAAAGCAAAGTCCTTTCTTTAGGCAAGTGCATAAAATGTCATGTATACAAACAGAGATATCATGTTTGTTTGCCGCAGTTCCTCTAGTTTTCTCCCTAGAATACACGAATAGGAAAAACTGGTTTCTCCATGTGGAACCAGTGATTGTTTCCCTGTACAAAATTAAATGCTCCCTGATTAAAAGGTTCAAAACAATAATGACCATTGATAATATCCAGAAAACACAAACACAGGGGCTGTGGCAATATCTGGGATTGAGTTAGCCAAAACAAAACCGGATATTTCTGGTTTCATGCAGTCATATCCGGACAAAGTGGTGTGGAATTTGTATGCAATAGACCAAGCAAATCATAGTAAAAATGGTTTTGGAGAAAAGCAAACTCCTTTCTTTAGGCAAGTGCATAAAATGTCATGTATACAAACAGAAATATCATGTTTGTTTGCCGCAGTTCCTCTAGTTTCTCGCTTACAAAATACGAATGTGTAGAGCTGGTGTCTCCATGTGGAACCACTGAGTGTTTCCCAGTACAAAATTAAATGCTCCCTGATAAAAATAAATGTTCAAAACAATAATGACCATTGATAATATCCAGAAAACACAAACACAGAGGCTGTGGCAATCTGGGATTGAGTTAGCCAAAACAAAACCGGATATTTCCGGTTTCATGCAGTCATATCCGGACAAAGTGGTGTGGAATTTGTATGCAATAGACCAAGCAAATCATAGTAAAAATGGTTTTGGAGAAAAGCAAACTCCTTTCTTTAGGCAAGTGCATAAAATGTCATGTATACAAACAGAAATATCATGTTGGTTTGCAGCAGTACTTCTAGCTTTCTCCTAGAAAATACGAATGTGTAGAGCTGGTGTCTCCATGTGGAACCAATTAGAGTTTCCCAGTACAAAATTAAATGTTCCCTGATAAAAAACATTCAAAACAATAAAGTCCTTTGATAATATCCAGAAAACACAAACACAGAGGCTGTCGCAATATCTGGGATTGAGTTAGCCAAAACAAAAGCGGATATTTCCCCTTTCATCCAGTCATATCCGGACAAAGTGGTGTGGAATTTATATGCAATAGACCAAGCAAATCATAGTAAAATGATTTTGGAGAAAAGCAAAGTCCTTTCTTTAGGCAAGTGCATAAAATGTCATGTATACAAACAGAGATATCATGTTTGTTTGCCGCAGTTCCTCTAGTTTTCTCCCTAGAATACACGAATAGGAAAAACTGGTTTCTCCATGTGGAACCAGTGATTGTTTCCCTGTACAAAATTAAATGCTCCCTGATTAAAAGGTTCAAAACAATAATGACCATTGATAATATCCAGAAAACACAAACACAGGGGCTGTGGCAATATCTGGGATTGAGTTAGCCAAAAGAAAACCGGATATTTCTGGTTTCATGCAGTCATATCCGGACAAAGTGGTGTGGAATTTGTATGCAATAGAACAAGCAAATCATAGTAAAAATGGTTTTGGAGAAAAGCAAACTCCTTTCTTTAGGCAAGTGCATAAAATGTCATGTATACAAACAGAAATATCATGTTTGTTTGCCGCAGTTCCTCTAGTTTCTCGCTTAGAAAATACGAATGTGTAGAGCTGGTGTCTCCATGTGGAACCACTGAGTGTTTCCCAGTACAAAATTAAATGCTCCCTGATAAAAATAAATGTTCAAAACAATAATGACCATTGATAATATCCAGAAAACACAAATCAGAGGCTGTGGCAATCTGGGATTGAGTTAGCCAAAACAAAAGCGGATATTTCCGGTTTCATGCAGTCATATCCGGACAAAGTGGTGTGGAATTTGTATGCAATAGACCACGCAAATCATAGTAAAAATGGTTTTGAACAAAAGGAAAGTCATTTCATTAGGCAGGTGCATAAAATGTCATGTATACAAACAGAATTATCATTTTTGTTTGCTGCAGTGCCTCTAGTTTTCTCCGTATAATTTACAAATGTTTAGAGCTGGTTTCTCCATGTGGAAACACTGAGGGTTTCCCAGTACAAAATTAAATGTTCCCTGATAAAAAAATATTTCAAAACAATAAAGTCCTTTGATAATATCCAGAAAACACAAACACAGGGGCTGTGGCAATATCTGTGATTGAGTTAGCCAAAACAAAACGGGATATTTCCGGTTTCATCCAGTCATATCCGGACAAAGTGTTCTGGAATTGCTATGCAATGAACCGAGAAAATCACAGTAAAAATGGTTTTGGAGAAAAGCAAAGTCCTTTCTTTGGGCAAGTGCATAAAATGTCATGTATAAAACAGAAATATCATGTTTGCTTGCCGCAGTTCTTCTAGTTTTCTCGCTAGAAAATACGAATGTGTAGAGATGGTGTCTCCATGTGGAACCATTGATTGTTTCCCAGTACAAAATTAAATGCTCCCTGATTAAAAAGAAACGTTCCAAACAATAATGACCATTGATAATATCCAGAAAACACAAACACAGAGGCTGTGGTAATCTGGGATTGAGTTAGCCAAAACAAAACCGGATATTTCCGGTTTCATGCAGTCATATCAGGACAAAGTGGTGTGGAATTTGTATGCAATAGAACAAGCAAATCATAGTAAATATGGTTTTGGAGAAAAGCAAACTCCTTTCTTCAGGCAAGTGCATAAAATGTCATGTATACAAACAGAAATATCATGTTTGTTTGCCGCAGTTCCTCTAGTTTCTTGCTTAGAAAATACGAATGTGTAGAGCTGGTGTCTCCATGTGGAACCACTGAGTGTTTCCCAGTACAAAATTAAATGTTCCCTGATAAAAAAAATTCAAAACAATAATGACCATTGATAATATCCAGAAAACACAAACACAGAGGCTGTGGCAATCTGGGATTGAGATAGCCAAAACAAAACCGGATATTTCCGGTTTCATGCAGTCATATCCAGACAAAGTGGTGTGGAATTTGTATGTAATAGACCAAGCAAATCATAGTAAAAATGGTTTTGGAGAAAAGCAAACTCCTTTCTTTAGGCAAGTGCATAAAATGTCATGTATACAAACAGAAATATCATGTTTGTTTGCCGCAGTTCTTATAGCAATCTCCTAGAAAATACGAATGTGTAGAGCTGGTGTCTCCATGTGGAACCAATTAGAGTTTCCCAGTACAAAATTAAATGTTCCCTGATAAAAAACATTCAAAACAATGAAGTCCTTTTGTAATATCCAGAAAACACAAACACAGAGGCTGTCGCAATATCTGGGGTTGAGTTAGCCAAAACAAAAGCGGATATTTCCCCTTTCATCCAGTCATATCCGGACAAAGTGGTGTGGAATTTATATGCAATAGACCAAGCAAATCATAGTAAAATGGTTTTGGAGAAAAGCAAACTCCTTTCTTTAGGCAAGTGCATAAAATGTCATGTATACAAACAGAAATATCATGTTTGTTTGCCGCAGTTCCTCTAGTTTCTCGCTTAGAAAATACGAATGTGTAGAGCTGGTGTCTCCATGTGGAACCACTGAGTGTTTCCCAGTACAAAATTAAATGCTCCCTGATAAAAATAAATGTTCAAAACAATAATGGCCATTGATAATATCCAGAAAACACAAACACAGAGGCTGTGGCAATCTGGGATTGAGTTAGCCAAAACAAAACCGGATATTTCCGGTTTCATGCAGTCATATCCGGACAAAGTGGTGTGGAATTTGTATGCAATAGACAGAGCAAATAATAGTAAATATGGTTTTGGAGAAAAGCAAACTCCTTTCTTTAGGCAAGTGCATAAAATGTCATGTATACAAACAGAAATATCATGTTTGTTTCCTGCAGTTCCTCTAGCATTCTCCGTATAATTTACAAATGTTTAGAGCTGGTTTCTCCATGTGGAACCACTGAGGGTTTCCCAGTACAAAATTAAATGTTCCCTGATAAAAAAACATTCAAAACAATAATGACCATTGATAATATCCAGAAAACACAAACACAGAGGCTGTGGCAATCTGGGATTGAGTTAGCCAAAACAAAACCGGATATTTCCGGTTTCATGCAGTCATATCCGGACAAAGTGGTGTGGAATTTGTATGCAATAGACCAAGCAAATCATAGTAAAAATGGTTTTGGAGAAAAGCAAACTCCTTTCTTCAGGCAAGTGCATAAAATGTCATGTATACAAACAGAAATATCATGTTTGTTTGCCGCCGTTCCTCTAGATTTCTCCCTAGAATACCCGAATAGGAAGAACTGGTTTCTGCATGTGGAACCAGTGATTGTTTCCCTGTACAAAATTAAATGTTCCCTAATTAAAAAAAACATTCAAAACAATAATGACCATTGATAATATCCAGAAAACACAAACACAGGGGCTGTGGCAATATCTGGGATTGAGATAGGCAAAACAAAATTGGATATTTCCGGTTTCATGCAGTCATATCCGGACAAAGTGGTGTGGAATTTGTATGCAATAGACCAAGCAAATCATAGTAAAAATGATTTTGGAGAAAAGCAAACTCCTTTCTTTAGGCAAGTGCATAAAATGTCATGTATACAAACAGAGATATCATGTTTGTTTGCCGCAGTTCCTCTAGTTTTATCCCTAGAATACACGAATAGGAAAAACTGGTTTCTCCATGTGGAACCAGTGATTGTTTCCCTGTACAAAATTAAATGCTCCCTGATTAAAACGTTCAAAACAATAATGGCCATTGATAATATCCAGAAAACACAAACACAGGGGTTGTGGCAATATCTGGGATTGAGTTAGCCAAAACAAAACCGGATATTTCCGGTTTCATGCAGTCATATCCGGACAAAGTGTTCTGGAATTCCTATGCAATGAACCGAGAAAATCACAGTAAAAATGGTTTTGGAGAAAAGCAAAGTCCTTTCTTTAGGCAAGTGCATATAATTTCATGTATACAAACAGAAATATCATGTTTGTTTGCCGCAGTTCTTCTAGCTTTCTCCTAGAAAATACGAATGTGTAGAGCTGGTGTCTCCATGTGGAACCAATTAGAGTTTCCCAGTACAAAATTAAATGTTCCCTGATAAAAAACATTCAAAACAATAAAGTCTTTGATAATATCCAGAAAACACAAACACAGAGGCTGTCGCAATATCTGAGATTGAGTTAGCCAAAACAAAAGCGGATATTTCCCCTTTCATCCAGTCATATCCGGACAAAGTGGTGTGGAATTTATATGCAATAGACCAAGCAAATCATAGTAAAATGGTTTTGGAGAAAAGCAAAGTCCTTTCTTTAGGCAAGTGCATAAAATGTCATGTATACAAACAGAAATATCATGTTTGTTTGCGGCAGTTCCTCTAGTTTCTCCCTTAGGAAATAAGAATGTGTAGAGCTGGTGTCTCCATGTGGAACCACTGAGTGTTTCCCAGTACAAAATTAAATGTTCCCTGATAAATAAAATTCAAAACAATAATGACCATTGATAATATCCAGAAAACACAAACACAGAGGCTGTGGCAATCTGGGATTGAGTTAGCCAAAACAAAACCGGATATTTCCGGTTTAATGCAGTCATATCTGGACAAAGTGGTGTGGAATTTGTATGCAATAGACCACGCAGATCATAGTAAAAATGGTTATGGAGAAAAGCAAACTCCTTTCTTCAGGCAAGTGCATAAAATGTCATGTATACAAACAGAAATATCATGTTTGTTTGCCGCAGTTCCTCTTGATTTCTCCCTAGAATACCCGAATAGGAAGAACTGGTTTCTGCATGTGGAACCAGTGATTGTTTCCCTGTACAAAATTAAATGCTCACTGATTAAAAAAAAACATTCAAAACAATAATGACCATTGATAATATCCAGAAAACACAAACACAGGGGCTGTGGCAATATCTGGGATTGAGTTAGCCAAAACAAAACCGGATATTTCCGGTTTCATGCAGTCATATCCGGACAAAGTGGTGTGGAATTTGTATGCAATAGACCAAGCAAATCATAGTAAAAACGGTTTTGGAGAAAAGCAAACTCCTTTCTTTAGGCAAGTGCATAAAATGTCATGTATACAAACAGAAATATCATGTTTGTTTGCCGCAGTTCTTCTAGCTATCTCCTAGAAAATATGAATGTGTAGAGCTGGTGTCTCCATGTGGAAACAATTAGAGTTTCCCAGTACAAAATTAAATGTTTCCTGATAAAAAACATTCAAAACAATAAAGTCCTTTGATAATATCCAGAAAACACAAACACAGAGGCTGTCGCAATATCTCTGATTGAGTTAGCCAAAACAAAAGCGGATATTTCCCCTTTCATCCAAACATATCCGGACAAAGTGGTGTGGAATTTGTATGCAATAGACCAAGCAAATCATAGTAAAATGGTTTTGGAGAAAAGCAAACTCCTTTCTTTAGGCAAGTGCATAAAATGTCATGTATACAAACAGAAATATCATGTTTGTTTGCCGCAGTTCCTCTAGTTTCTCGCTTAGAAAATACGAATGTGTAGAGCTGGTGTCTCCATGTGGAACCACTAGTGTTTCCCAGTACAAAATTAAATGTTCCCTGATAAAAAAAATTCAAAACAATAATGACCATTGATAATATCCAGAAAACACAAACACAGAGGCTGTGGCAATCTGGGATTGAGTTAGCCAAAACAAAACCGGATATTTCCGGTTTCATGCAGTCATATCCGGACAAAGTGGTGTGCAATTTGTATGCAATAGAGCAAGCAAATCATAGTAAAAATGGTTTTGGAGAAAAGCAAAGTCCTTTCTTTAGGCAAGTGCATAAAATGTCATGTATACAAACATAAATATCATGTTTGTTTGCCGCAGTTCTTCTAGCTTTCTCCTAGAAAATACGAATGTGTAGAGCTGGTGTCTCCATGTGGAACCAATTTTAGTTTCCCAGTACAAAATTAAATGTTCCCTGATAAAAAAAATTCAAAACAATAATGACAATTGATAATATCCAGAAAACACAAACACAGAGGCTGTCGCAATATCTGTGATTGAGTTAGCCAAAACAAAAGCGGATATTTCCCCTTTCATCCAGTCATATCCGGACAAAGTGGTGTGGAATTTGTATGCAATAGACCAAGCAAATCATAGTAACAATGGTTTTGGAGAAAAACAAAGTCATTTCATTAGGCAGGTGTATAAAATGTCATGTATACAAACAGAATTATCATGTTTGTTTGCTGCAGTTCCTCTAGCATTCTCCGTATAATTTACAAATGTTTAGAGCTGGTTTCTCCATGTGGAACCACTGAGGGTTTCCCAGTACAAAATTAAATGTTCCCTGATAAAAAAAAAATGTTTCAAAACAATAAAGTCCTTTGATAATATCCAGAAAACACAAACACAGGGGCTGTGGCAATATCTGGGATTGAGTTAGCCAAAACAAAACCGGATATTTCCGGATTCATGCAGTCATATCCGGACAAAGCGTTCTGGAATTCCTATGCAATGAACTGAGCAAATCACAGTAAAAATGGTTTTGGAGAAAAGCAAAGTCCTTTCTTTAGGCAAGTGCATAAAATGTCATGTATACAAACAGAAATATCAAGTTTGTTTGCCGCAGTTCCTCTAGTTTTCTCCCTAGAATACCCGAATAGGAAGAACTGGTTTCTGCATGTGGATCCAGTGATTGTTTCCCTGTACAAAATTAAATGCTCCCTGATAAAAAAAAAAAACGTTCAAAACAATAATGACCATTGATACTATCCAGAAAACACAAACACAGAGGCTGTGGCAATCTGGAATTGAGTTAGCCAAAACAAAACCGGATATTTCCGGTTTCATGCAGTCATATCCGGACAAAGTGGTGTGCAATTTGTATGCAATAGAGCAAGCAAATCATAGTAAAAATGGTTTTGGAGAAAAGCAAACTCCTTTCTTTAGGCAAGTGCATAAAATGTCATGTATACAAACAGAAATATCATGTTTGTTTGCCGCAGTTCTTCAAGCTTTCTCCTAGAAAATACGAATGTGTAGAGCTGGTGTCTCCATGTGGAACCAATTAGAGTTTCCCAGTACAAAAATAAATGTTCCCTGATAAAAAACATTCAAAACAATAAAGTCCTTTGATAATATCCAGAAAACACAAACACAGAGGCTGTCGCAATATCTGTGATTGAGTTAGCCAAAACAAAAGCGGATATTTCCGGTTTCATGCAGTCATATCCGGACAAAGTGGTGTGGAATTTGTATGCAATAGACCAAGCAAATCATAGTAAAATGGTTTTGGAGAAAAGCAAACTCCTTTCTTTAGGCAAGTGCATAAAATGTCATGTATACAAACAGAAATATCATGTTTGTTTGCCGCAGTTCTTCTAGCTTTCTCCTAGAAAATACGAATGTGTAGAGCTGGTGTCTCCATGTGGAACCAATTAGAGTTTCCCAGTACAAAATTAAATGTTCCCTGATAAAAAAATATTCAAAACATAAAGTCCTTTGATAATATCTAGAAAACACAAACACAGAGGCTGTCGCAATATCTGTGATTGAGTTAGCCAAAAAAAAGCGAATATTTCCCCTTTCATCCAGTCATATCCGGACAAGTGGTGTGGAATTTGTAAGCAATAGACCAAGCAAATCATAGTAACAATGGTTTTGGAGAAAAGCAAAGTCATTTCATTAGGCAGGTGCATAAAATGTCATGTATACAAACAGAGATATCATGTTTGTTTGCTGCAGTCCCTCTAGCATTCTCCGTATAATTTACAAATGTTTAGAGCTGGTTTCTCCATGTGGAACCACTGAGGGTTTCCCAGTATAAAATTAAATGTTCCCTGATAAAGAAAAATGTTTCAACACAATAAAGTCCTTTGATAATATCCAGAAAACACAAACACAGGGGCTGTGGCAATATCTGGGATTGAGTTAGCCAAAACAAAACTGGATATTTCCGGTTTCATCCAGTCATATCCGGACAAAGTGTTCTGGAATTCCTATGCAATGAACCGAGAAAATCACAGTAAAAATGGTTTTGGAGAAAAGCAAAGTCCTTTCTTTAGGCAAGTGCATAAAATGTCATGTATACAAACAGAAACATCATGTTTGCTTGCCGCAGTTCCTCTAGTTTTCTCCCAAGAATACACGAATAGGAAGAACTGGTTTCTGCATGTGGAACCAGTGATTGTTTCCCTGTACAAAATTAAATGCTCCCTGATTAAAAAAAAACGTTCCAAACAATAATGATCATTGATAATATCCAGAAAACAGAAACACAGAGGCTGTGGCAATCTGGGATTGAGTTAGCCAAAAGAAAACCGGATATTTCCGGTTTCATGCAGTCATATCCGGACAAACTGGTGTGGAATTTGTATGCAATAGACCAAGCAAATCATAGTAAAAATGGTTTTGGAGAAAAGCAAACTCCTTTCTTTAGGCAAGTGCATAAAATGTCATGTATACAAACAGAAATATCATGTTTGTTTCCCGCAATTCCTCTAGTTTTCTGCCTAGAATACACGAATAGAACTGGTTTCTGCATGTGGAACCAGTGATTGTTTCCCTGTACAAAATTAAATGCTCCCTGATTAAAACAAAACGTTCAAAACAATAATGACCATTGATAATATCCAGAAAACACAAACACAGGGGCTGTGGCAATATCTGGGATTGAGTTAACCAAAACAAAACCGGATATTTCCGGTTTCATGCAGTCATATCCGGACAAAGTGTTGTGGAATTTGTATGCAATAGACCAAGCAAATCATAGTAAAAATGGTTTTGGAGAAAAGCAAAGTCTTTTCATTGGACAAGTGCATAAAATGTCATGTATACAAATAGAAATATCATGTTTGTTTGCCGCAGTTCTTCTAGCTTTCTCCTAGAAAATACGAATGTGTAGAGCTGGTGTCTCCATGTGGAACCAATTAGAGTTTCCCAGTACAAAATTAAATGTTCCCTGATAAAAAACATTCAAAACAATAAAGTCCTTTGATAATATCCAGAAAACACAAACACAGAGGCTGTCGCAATATCTGTGATTGAGTTAGCCAAAACAAAAGCGGATATTTCCCCTTTCATCCAATCATATCTGGACAAAGTGGTGTGGAATTTGTATGCAATAGACCAAGCAAATCATAGTAAAATGGTTTTGGAGAAAAGCAAACTCCTTTCTTTAGGCAAGTGCATAAAATGTCATGTATACAAACAGAAATATCATGTTTGTTTGCCGCAGTTCCTCTAGTTTCTCACTTAGAAAATACGAATGTGTAGAGCTGGTGTCTCCATGTGGAACGACTGAGTGTTTCCCAGTACAAAATTAAATGTTCCCTGATAAAAAAAAATTCAAAACAATAATGACAATTGATAATATCCAGAAAACACAAACACAGAGGCTGTGGCAATCTGGGATTGAGTTAGCCAAAACAAAACCGGATATTTCCGGTTTCATGCAGTCATATCCGGACAAAGTGGTGTGGAATTTGTATGCAATAGACCAAGCAAATCATAGTAAAAATGGTTTTGGAGAAAAGCAAAGTCCTTTCTTTAGGCAAGTGCATAAAATGTCATGTATACAAACAGAAATATCATGTGTGTTTGCCGCAGTTCCTCTAGTTTCTCGCTTAGAAAATACGTATGCGTACAGCTGGTGTCTCCATGTGGAACCACTGAGTGTTTCCCAGTACAAAATTAAATGTTCTCTGATAAAAAAAAACTTTCAAAACAATAATGATCATTGATAATATCCAGAAAACACAAACACAGAGGCTGTGGCAATCTGGGATTGAGTTAGCCAAAAGAAAACCGGATATTTCCGGTTTCATGCAGTCATATCCGGACAAAGTGGTGTGGAATTTGTATGCAATAGACCAAGCAAATCATAGTAAAAATGGTTTTGGAGAAAAGCATACTCATTTCTTTAGGCAAGTACATAAAATGTCATGTATACAAACAGAAATATCATGTTTGTTTCCCGCAATTCCTCTAGTTTTCTCCCTAGAATACACGAATAGGAAGAACTGGTTTCTGCATGTGGAACCAGTGATTGTTTCCCTGTACAAAATTAAATGCTCCCTGATTAAAACAAAACGTTCAAAACAATAATGACCATTGATAATATCCAGAAAACACAAACACAGGGGCTGTGGCAATATCTGGGATTGAGTTAACCAAAACAAAACCGGATATTTCCGGTTTCATGCAGTCATATCCGGACAAAGTGTTGTGGAATTTGTATGCAATAGACCAAGCAAATCATAGTAAAAATGGTTTTGGAGAAAAGCAAAGTCTTTTCATTGGACAAGTGCATAAAATGTCATGTATACAAATAGAAATATCATGTTTGTTTGCCGCAGTTCTTCTAGCTTTCTCCTAGAAAATACGAATGTGTAGAGCTGGTGTCTCCATGTGGAACCAATTAGAGTTTCCCAGTACAAAATTAAATGTTCCCTGATAAAAAACATTCAAAACAATAAAGTCCTTTGATAATATCCAGAAAACACAAACACAGAGGCTGTCGCAATATCTGTGATTGAGTTAGCCAAAACAAAAGCGGATATTTCCCCTTTCATCCAATCATATCTGGACAAAGTGGTGTGGAATTTGTATGCAATAGACCAAGCAAATCATAGTAAAATGGTTTTGGAGAAAAGCAAACTCCTTTCTTTAGGCAAGTGCATAAAATGTCATGTATACAAACAGAAATATCATGTTTGTTTGCCGCAGTTCCTCTAGTTTCTCACTTAGAAAATACGAATGTGTAGAGCTGGTGTCTCCATGTGGAACGACTGAGTGTTTCCCAGTACAAAATTAAATGTTCCCTGATAAAAAAAAATTCAAAACAATAATGACAATTGATAATATCCAGAAAACACAAACACAGAGGCTGTGGCAATCTGGGATTGAGTTAGCCAAAACAAAACCGGATATTTCCGGTTTCATGCAGTCATATCCGGACAAAGTGGTGTGGAATTTGTATGCAATAGACCAAGCAAATCATAGTAAAAATGGTTTTGGAGAAAAGCAAAGTCCTTTCTTTAGGCAAGTGCATAAAATGTCATGTATACAAACAGAAATATCATGTGTGTTTGCCGCAGTTCCTCTAGTTTCTCGCATAGAAAATACGTATGCGTACAGCTGGTGTCTCCATGTGGAACCACTGAGTGTTTCCCAGTACAAAATTAAATGTTCCCTGATAAAAAAAAACTTTCAAAACAATAATGATCATTGATAATATCCAGAAAACACAAACACAGAGGCTGTGGCAATCTGGGATTGAGTTAGCCAAAAGAAAACCGGATATTTCCGGTTTCATGCAGTCATATCCGGACAAAGTGGTGTGGAATTTGTATGCAATAGACCAAGCAAATCATAGTAAAAATGGTTTTGGAGAAAAGCATACTCATTTCTTTAGGCAAGTACATAAAATGTCATGTATACAAACAGAAATATCATGTTTGTTTCCCGCAATTCCTCTAGTTTTCTCCCTAGAATACACGAATAGGAAGAACTGGTTTCTGCATGTGGAACCAGTGATTGTTTCCCTGTACAAAATTAAATGCTCACTGATTAAAAAAAAAACATTCAAAACAATAATGAGCATTGGTAATATCCAGAAAACACAAACACAGAGGCTGTGGCAATCTGGGATTGAGTTAGCCAAAACAAAACCGGATATTTCTGGTTTCATGCAGTCATATCCGGACAAAGTGGTGTGGAATTTGTATGCAATAGACCAAGCAAATCATAGTAAAATGGTTTTGGAGAAAAGCAAACTCCTTTCTTCAGGCAAGTGCATAAAATGTCATGTATACAAACAGAAATATCATGTTTGTTTCCGCAGTTCTTCTAGCTATCTCCTAGAAAATACGAATGTGTAGAGCTGGTGTCTCCATGTGGAAACAATTAGAGTTTCCCAGTACAAAATTAAATGTTTCCTGATAAAAAACATTCAAAACAATAAAGTCCTTTGATAATATCCAGAACACAAAAACACAGAGGCTGTCGCAATATCTCTGATTGAGTTAGCCAAAACAAAAGCGGATATTTCCCCTTTCATCCAATCATATCCGGACAAAGTGGTGTGGAATTTGTATGCAATAGACCAAGCAAATCATAGTAAAATGGTTTTGGAGAAAAGCAAACTCCTTTCTTTAGGCAAGTGCATAAAATGTCATGTATACAAACAGAAATATCATGTTTGTTTGCCGCAGTTCCTCTAGTTTCTCGCTTAGAAAATACGAATGTGTAGAGCTGGTGTCTCCATGTGGAACCACTGAGTGTTTCCCAGTACAAAATTAAATGCTCCCTGATTAAAACAAAACGTTCAAAACAATAATGACCATTGGTAATATCCAGAAAACACAAACACAGAGGCTGTGGCAATCTGGGATTGAGTTAGCCAAAACAAAACCGGATATTTCCGGTTTCATGCAGTCATATCCGGACAAAGTGGTGTGGAATTTGTATGCAATAGACCAAGCAAATCATAGTAAAAATGGTTTTGGAGAAAAGCAAACTCCTTTCTTTAGGCAAGTGCATAAAATGTCATGTATACAAACAGAAATATTATGTTTGTTTGCCGCAGTTCTTCTAGCTATCTCCTAGAAAATACGAATGTGTAGAGCTGGTGTCTCCATATGGAACCAATTAGAGTTTCCCAGTACAAAATTAAATGTTTCCTGATAAAAAACATTCAAAACAATATAGTCCTTTGATAATATCCAGAAAACAAAAACACAGAGGCTGTTGCAATATCTCTGATTGAGTTAGCCAAAACAAAAGCAGATATTTCCCCTTTCATCCAATCATATACGGACAAAGTGGTGTGGAATTTGTATGCAATAGACCAAGCAAATCATAGTAAAATGGTTTTGGAGAAAAGCAAACTCCTTTCTTTAGGCAAGTGCATAAAATGTCATGTATACAAACAGAAATATCATGTTTGTTTGCCGCAGTTCCTCTAGTTTCTCGCTTAGAAAATACGAATGTGTAGAGCTGGTGTCTCCATGTGGAACCACTGAGTGTTTCCCAGTACAAAATTAAATGCTCCCTGATAAAAAAAATTCAAAACAATAATGAACATTGATAATATCCAGAAAACACAAACACAGAGGCTGTGGCAATCTGGGATTGAGTTAGCCAAAACAAAACCGGATATTTCCGGTTTCATGCAGTCATATCCGGACAAAGTGGTGTGGAATTTGTATGCAATAGACCAAGCAAATCATAGTAAAATGGTTTTGGAGAAAAGCAAACTCCTTTCTTTAGGCAAGTGCATAAAATGTCATGTATACAAACAGAAATATCATGTTTGTTTGCCGCAGTTCTTCAAGCTTTCTCCTAGAAAATACGAATGTGTAGAGCTGGTGTCTCCATGTGGAACCAATTAGAGTTTCCCAGTACAAAAATAAATGTTCCCTGATAAAAAACATTCAAAACAATAAAGTCCTTTGATAATATCCAGAAAACACAAACACAGAGGCTGTCGCAATATCTGTGATTGAGTTAGCCAAAACAAAAGCGGATATTTCCGGTTTCATGCAGTCATATCCGGACAAAGTGGTGTGGAATTTGTATGCAATAGACCAAGCAAATCATAGTAAAATGGTTTTGGAGAAAAGTAAACTCCTTTCTTTAGGCAAGTGCATAAAATGTCATGTATACAAACAGAAATATCATGTTTGTTTGCCGCAGTTCTTCTAGCTTTCTCCTAGAAAATACGAATGTGTAGAGCTGGTGTCTCCATGTGGAACCAATTAGAGTTTCCCAGTACAAAATTAAATGTTCCCTGATAAAAAACATTCAAAACAATAAAGTCCTTTGATAATATCCAGAAAACACAAACACAGAGGCTGTCGCAATATCTGTGATTGAGTTAGCCAAAACAAAAGCGGATATTTCCCCTTTCATCCAGTCATATCCGGACAAAGTGGTGTGGAATTTGTATGCAATAGACCAAGCAAATCATAGTAAAAATGGTTTTGGAGAAAAGCAAAGTCATTTCATTAGGCAGGTGCATAAAATGTCATGTATACAAACAGAATTATCATGTTTGTTTGCTGCAGTTCCTCTAGCATTCTCCGTATAATTTACAAATGTTTAGAGCTGGTTTCTCCATGTGGAACCACTGAGGGTTTCCCAGTACAAAATTAAATGTTCCCTGATAAAAAACATTCAAAACAATAAAGTCCTTTGAAAATATCCAGAAAACACAAACACAGGGGCTGTGGCAATATCTGGGATTGAGTTAGCCAAAACAAAACCGGATATTTCCGGTTTCATCCAGTCATATCCGGACAAAGTGTTCTGGAATTCCTATGCAATGAACCGAGAAAATCACAGTAAAAAGTGGTTTTGGAGAAAAGCAAAGTCCTTTCTTTATGCAAGTGCATAAAATGTCATGTATACAAACAGAAATATCATGTTTGCTTGCCGCAGTTCCTCTAGTTTTCTCCCTAGAATACACGAATAGGAAGAACTGGTTTCTGCATGTGGCTCCAGTGATTGTTTCCCTGTAAAAAATTAAATGCTCCCTGATAAAAAAAACGTTCAAAACAATAATGACCATTGATAATATCCAGAAAACACAAACACAGGGGCTGTGGCAATATCTGGGATTGAGATAGGCAAAACAAAACCGGATATTTCCGGTTTCATGCAGTCATATCCGGACAAAGTGGTGTGGAATTTGTATGCAATAGACCAAGCAAATCATAGTAAAATGGTTTTGGAGAAAAGCAAACTCCTTTCTTTAGGCAAGTGCATAAAATGTCATGTATACAAACAGAAATATCATGTTTGCTTGCCGCAGTTCCTCTAGTTTTCTCCCAAGAATACAGGAATAGGAAGAACTGGTTTTTGCATGTGGAACCAGTGATTGTTTCCCTGTACAAAATTAAATGCTCCCTGATTAAAAAAAACGTTCAAAACCATAATGACTATTGATAATATCCAGAAAACACAAACACAGGGGCTGTGGCAATATCTGGGATTGAGTTAGCCAAAACAAAACCGGATATTTCCGGTTTCATGCAGTCATATCCGGACAAAGTGGTGTGGAATTTGTATGCAATAGACCAAGCAAATCATAGTAAAAATGGTTTTGGAGAAAAGCATACTCATTTCTTTAGGCAAGTGCATAAAATGTCATGTATACAAACAGAAATATCATGTTTGCTTGCCGCAGTTCCTCTAGGTTTCTCCCTAGAATACACGAATAGGAAGAACTGGTTTCTGCATGTGGAACCAGTGATTGTTTCCCTGTACAAAATTAAATGCTCACTGATAAAAAAAAAACATTCAAAACAATAATGACCATTGATAATATCCAGAAAACACAAACACAGGGGCTGTGGCAATATCTGGGATTGAGTTAGCCAAAACAAAACCGGATATTTCCGGTTTCATGCAGTCATATCCGGACAAAGTGGTGTGGAATTTGTATGCAATAGACCAAGCAAATCATAGTAAAAATGGTTTTGGAGAAAAGCAAACTCCTTTCTTTAGGCAAGTGCATAAAATGTCATGTATACAAACAGAAATATCATGTTTGTTTGCCGCAGTTCTTCTAGCTTTCTCCTAGAAAATACGAATGTGTAGAGCTGGTGTCTCCATGTGGAACCAATTAGAGTTTCCCAGTACAAAATTAAATGTTCCCTGATAAAAAACATTCAAAACAATAAAGTCCTTTGATAATATCCAGAAAACACAAACACAGAGGCTGTCGCAATATCTGTGATTGAGTTAGCCAAAAAAAAGCGGATATTTCCCCTTTCATCCAGTCATATCCGGACAAAGTGGTGTGGAATTTATATGCAATAGACCAAGCAAATCATAGTAAAAATGGTTTTGGAGAAAAGCAAAGTCATTTCATTAGGCAGGTGCATAAAATGTCATGTATACAAACAGAATTATCATGTTTGTTTGCTGCAGTTCCTCTAGCATTCTCCGTATAATTTACAAATGTTTAGAGCTGGTTTCTCCATGTGGAACCACTGAGGGTTTCCCAGTACAAAATTAAATGTTCCCTGATAAAAAACATTCAAAACAATAAAGTCCTTTGATAATATCCAGAAAACACAAACACAGGGGCTGTGGCAATATCTGGGATTGAGTTAGCCAAAACAAAACCGGATATTTCCGGTTTCATCCAGTCATATCCGGACAAAGTGTTCTGGAATTCCTATGCAATGAACCGAGAAAATCACAGTAAAATATGGTTTTGGAGAAAAGCAAAGTCCTTTCTTTAGGCAAGTGCATAAAATGTCATGTATACAAACAGAAATATCATGTTTGCTTGCCGCAGTTCCTCTAGTTTTCTCCCTAGAATACACGAATAGGAAGAACTGGTTTCTGCATGTGGCTCCAGTGATTGTTTCCCTGTAAAAAATTAAATGCTCCCTGATAAAAAAAAACGTTCAAAACAATAATGACCATTGATAATATCCAGAAAACACAAACACAGGGGCTGTGGCAATATCTGGGATTGAGATAGGCAAAACAAAACCGGATATTTCCGGTTTCATGCAGTCATATCCGGACAAAGTGGTGTGGAATTTGTATGCAATAGACCAAGCAAATCATAGTAAAATGGTTTTGGAGAAAAGCAAACTCCTTTCTTTAGGCAAGTGCATAAAATGTCATGTATACAAACAGAAATATCATGTTTGCTTGCCGCAGTTCCTCTAGTTTTCTCCCAAGAATACAGGAATAGGAAGAACTGGTTTTTGCATGTGGAACCAGTGATTGTTTCCCTGTACAAAATTAAATGCTCCCTGATTAAAAAAAACGTTCAAAACCATAATGACTATTGATAATATCCAGAAAACACAAACACAGGGGCTGTGGCAATATCTGGGATTGAGTTAGCCAAAACAAAACCGGATATTTCCGGTTTCATGCAGTCATATCCGGACAAAGTGGTGTGGAATTTGTATGCAATAGACCAAGCAAATCATAGTAAAAATGGTTTTGGAGAAAAGCATACTCATTTCTTTAGGCAAGTGCATAAAATGTCATGTATACAAACAGAAATATCATGTTTGTTTGCCGCAGTTCTTCTAGCTTTCTCCTAGAAAATACGAATGTGTAGAGCTGGTGTCTCCATGTGGAACCAATTAGAGTTTCCCAGTACAAAATTAAATGTTCCCTGATAAAAAACATTCAAAACAATAAAGTCCTTTGATAATATCCAGAAAACACAAACACAGAGGCTGTCGCAATATCTGTGATTGAGTTAGCCAAAAAAAAGCGGATATTTCCCCTTTCATCCAGTCATATCCGGACAAAGTGGTGTGGAATTTGTATGCAATAGACCAAGCAAATCATAGTAAAATGGTTTTGGAGAAAAGCAAAGTCCTTTCTTTAGGCAAGTGCATAAAATGTCATGTATACAAACAGAGATATCATGTTTGTTTGCCGCAGTTCCTCTAGTTTTCTCCCTAGAATACACGAATAGGAAGAACTGGTTTCTGCATGTGGCTCCAGTGATTGTTTCCCTGTAAAAAATTAAATGCTCCCTGATAAAAAAAAACGTTCAAAACAATAATGACCATTGATAATATCCAGAAAACACAAACACAGGGGCTGTGGCAATATCTGGGATTGAGATAGGCAAAACAAAACCGGATATTTCCGGTTTCATGCAGTCATATCCGGACAAAGTGGTGTGGAATTTGTATGCAATAGACCAAGCAAATCATAGTAAAAATGGTTTTGGAGAAAAGCAGACTCCTTTCTTTAGGCAAGTGCATAAAATGTCATGTATACAAACAGAAATATCATGTTTGTTTGCCGCAGTTCCTCTAGATTCTGGCTTAGAAAATACGAATGTGTAGAGCTGGTGTGTCCATGTGGAACCACTGAGTGTTTCCCAGAACAACATTAAATGTTCCCTGATAAAAAAAAAATTCAAAACAATAATGACCATTGATAATATCCAGAAAACACAAAAACAGAGGCTGTGGCAATCTGGGATTGAGTTAGCCAAAACAAAACCGGATATTTCCGGTTTCATGCAGTCATATCTGGACAAAGTGGTGTGGAATTTGTATGCAATAGACCAAGCAAATCATAGTAAAAATGGTTTTGGAGAAAAGCAAACTCCTTTCTTTAGGCAAGTGCATAAAATGTCATGTATACAAACAGAAATATCATGTTTGTTTGCCGCAGTTCTTCTAGCTTTCTCCTAGAAAATACGAATGTGTAGAGCTGGTGTCTCCATGTGGAACCAATTAGAGTTTCCCAGTACAAAAATAAATGTTCCCTGATAAAAAACATTCAAAACAATAAAGTCCTTTGATAATATCCAGAAAACACAAACACAGAGGCTGTCGCAATATCTGTGATTGAGTTAGCCAAAACAAAACCGGATATTTCCGGTTTCATGCAGTCATATCCGGACAAAGTGGTGTGGAATTTGTATGCAATAGACCAAGCAAATCATAGTAAAATGGTTTTGGAGAAAAGCAAAGTCCTTTCTTTAGGCAAGTGCATAAAATATCATGTATACAAACAGAAATATCATGTTTGTTTGCCGCAGTTCTTCTAGCTTTCTCCTAGAAAATACGAATGTGTAGAGCTGGTGTCTCCATGTGGAACCAATTAGAGTTTCCCAGTACAAAATTAAATGTTCCCTGATAAAAAACATTCAAAACAATAAAGTCCTTTGATAATATCCAGAAAACACAAACACAGAGGCTGTCGCAATATCTGTGATTGAATTAGCCAAAACAAAAGCGGATATTTCCCCTTTCATCCAGTCATATCCGGACAAAGTGGTGTGGAATTTGTATGCAATAGACCAAGCAAATCATAGTAAAAATGGTTTTGGAGAAAAGCAAAGTCATTTCATTAGGCAGGTGCATAAAATGTCATGTATACAAACAGAATTATCATGTTTGTTTGCTGCAGTTCCTCTAGCATTTTCCGTATAATTTACAAATGTTTAGAGCTGGTTTCTCCATGTGGAACCACTGAGGGTTTCCCAGTACAAAATTAAATGTTCCCTGATAAAAAAAAATGTTTCAAAACAATAAAGTCCTTTGATAATATCCAGAAAACACAAACACAGGGGCTATGGCAATATCTGGGATTGAGGTAGCCAAAACAAAACCGGATATTTCCGGTTTCATCCAGTCATATCCGCACAAAGTGTTCTGGAATTCCTATGCAATGAACCGAGAAAATCACAGTAAAAATGGTTTTGCAGAAAAGCAAAGTCCTTTCTTTAGGCAAGTGCATAAAATGTCATGTATACAAACAGAAATATCATGTTTGCTTGCCGCAGTTCCTCTAGTTTTCTCCCAAGAATACAGGAATAGGAAGAACTGGTTTCTGCATGTGGCTCCAGTGATTGTTTCCCTGTAAAAAATTAAATGCTCCCTGATAAAAAAAAACGTTCAAAACAATAATGACCATTGATAATATCCAGAAAACACAAACACAGGGGCTGTGGCAATATCTGGGATTGAGATAGGCAAAACAAAACCGGATATTTCCGGTTTCATGCAGTCATATCCGGACAAAGTGGTGTGGAATTTGTATGCAATAGACCAAGCAAATCATAGTAAAAAAGGTTTTGGAGAAAAGCAAACTCCTTTCTTTAGGCAAGTGCATAAAATGTCATGTATACAAACAGATATATCATGTTTGTTTGCCGCAGTTCTTATAGCTTTCTCCTAGAAAATACGAATGTGTAGAGCTGGTGTCTCCATGTGGAACCAATTAGAGTTTCCCAGTACAAAATTAAATGTTCCCTGATAAAAAACATTCAAAACAATAAAGTCCTTTGATAATATCCAGAAAACACAAACACAGAGGCTGTCGCAATATCTGTGATTGAGTTAGCCAAAAAAAAGCGGATATTTCCCCTTTCATCCAGTCATATCCGGACAAAGTGGTGTGGAATTTATATGCAATAGACCAAGCAAATCATAGTAAAAATGGTTTTGGAGAAAAGCAAAGTCATTTCATTAGGCAGGTGCATAAAATGTCATGTATACAAACAGAATTATCATGTTTGTTTGCTGCAGTTCCTCTAGCATTCTCCGTATAATTTACAAATGTTTAGAGCTGGTTTCTCCATGTGGAACCACTGAGGGTTTCCCAGTACAAAATTAAATGTTCCCTGATAAAAAACATTCAAAACAATAAAGTCCTTTGATAATATCCAGAAAACACAAACACAGGGGCTGTGGCAATATCTGGGATTGAGTTAGCCAAAACAAAACCGGATATTTCCGGTTTCATCCAGTCATATCCGGACAAAGTGTTCTGGAATTCCTATGCAATGAACCGAGAAAATCACAGTAAAAAATGGTTTTGGAGAAAAGCAAAGTCCTTTCTTTAGGCAAGTGCATAAAATGTCATGTATACAAACAGAAATATCATGTTTGCTTGCCGCAGTTCCTCTTTTTTTCTCCCTAGAATACACGAATAGGAAGAACTGGTTTCTGCATGTGGCTCCAGTGATTGTTTCCCTGTAAAAAATTAAATGCTCCCTGATAAAAAAAAACGTTCAAAACAATAATGACCATTGATAATATCCAGAAAACACAAACACAGGGGCTGTGGCAATATCTGGGATTGAGATAGGCAAAACAAAACCGGATATTTCCGGTTTCATGCAGTCATATCCGGACAAAGTGGTGTGGAATTTGTATGCAATAGACCAAGCAAATCATAGTAAAAATGGTTTTGGAGAAAAGCAGACTCCTTTCTTTAGGCAAGTGCATAAAATGTCATGTATACAAACAGAAATATCATGTTTGTTTGCCGCAGTTCCTCTAGATTCTGGCTTAGAAAATACGAATGTGTAGAGCTGGTGTGTCCATGTGGAACCACTGAGTGTTTCCCAGAACAACATTAAATGTTCCCTGATAAAAAAAAAATTCAAAACAATAATGACCATTGATAATATCCAGAAAACACAAAAACAGAGGCTGTGGCAATCTGGGATTGAGTTAGCCAAAACAAAACCGGATATTTCCGGTTTCATGCAGTCATATCTGGACAAAGTGGTGTGGAATTTGTATGCAATAGACCAAGCAAATCATAGTAAAAATGGTTTTGGAGAAAAGCAAACTCCTTTCTTTAGGCAAGTGCATAAAATGTCATGTATACAAACAGAAATATCATGTTTGTTTGCCGCAGTTCTTCTAGCTTTCTCCTAGAAAATACGAATGTGTAGAGCTGGTGTCTCCATGTGGAACCAATTAGAGTTTCCCAGTACAAAAATAAATGTTCCCTGATAAAAAACATTCAAAACAATAAAGTCCTTTGATAATATCCAGAAAACACAAACACAGAGGCTGTCGCAATATCTGTGATTGAGTTAGCCAAAACAAAACCGGATATTTCCGGTTTCATGCAGTCATATCCGGACAAAGTGGTGTGGAATTTGTATGCAATAGACCAAGCAAATCATAGTAAAATGGTTTTGGAGAAAAGCAAAGTCCTTTCTTTAGGCAAGTGCATAAAATATCATGTATACAAACAGAAATATCATGTTTGTTTGCCGCAGTTCTTCTAGCTTTCTCCTAGAAAATACGAATGTGTAGAGCTGGTGTCTCCATGTGGAACCAATTAGAGTTTCCCAGTACAAAATTAAATGTTCCCTGATAAAAAACATTCAAAACAATAAAGTCCTTTGATAATATCCAGAAAACACAAACACAGAGGCTGTCGCAATATCTGTGATTGAATTAGCCAAAACAAAAGCGGATATTTCCCCTTTCATCCAGTCATATCCGGACAAAGTGGTGTGGAATTTGTATGCAATAGACCAAGCAAATCATAGTAAAAATGGTTTTGGAGAAAAGCAAAGTCATTTCATTAGGCAGGTGCATAAAATGTCATGTATACAAACAGAATTATCATGTTTGTTTGCTGCAGTTCCTCTAGCATTTTCCGTATAATTTACAAATGTTTAGAGCTGGTTTCTCCATGTGGAACCACTGAGGGTTTCCCAGTACAAAATTAAATGTTCCCTGATAAAAAAAAATGTTTCAAAACAATAAAGTCCTTTGATAATATCCAGAAAACACAAACACAGGGGCTATGGCAATATCTGGGATTGAGGTAGCCAAAACAAAACCGGATATTTCCGGTTTCATCCAGTCATATCCGCACAAAGTGTTCTGGAATTCCTATGCAATGAACCGAGAAAATCACAGTAAAAATGGTTTTGCAGAAAAGCAAAGTCCTTTCTTTAGGCAAGTGCATAAAATGTCATGTATACAAACAGAAATATCATGTTTGCTTGCCGCAGTTCCTCTAGTTTTCTCCCAAGAATACAGGAATAGGAAGAACTGGTTTCTGCATGTGGCTCCAGTGATTGTTTCCCTGTAAAAAATTAAATGCTCCCTGATAAAAAAAAACGTTCAAAACAATAATGACCATTGATAATATCCAGAAAACACAAACACAGGGGCTGTGGCAATATCTGGGATTGAGATAGGCAAAACAAAACCGGATATTTCCGGTTTCATGCAGTCATATCCGGACAAAGTGGTGTGGAATTTGTATGCAATAGACCAAGCAAATCATAGTAAAAAAGGTTTTGGAGAAAAGCAAACTCCTTTCTTTAGGCAAGTGCATAAAATGTCATGTATACAAACAGATATATCATGTTTGTTTGCCGCAGTTCTTATAGCTTTCTCCTAGAAAATACGAATGTGTAGAGCTGGTGTCTCCATGTGGAACCAATTAGAGTTTCCCAGTACAAAATTAAATGTTCCCTGATAAAAAACATTCAAAACAATAAAGTCCTTTGATAATATCCAGAAAACACAAACACAGAGGCTGTCGCAATATCTGTGATTGAGTTAGCCAAAAAAAAGCGGATATTTCCCCTTTCATCCAGTCATATCCGGACAAAGTGGTGTGGAATTTATATGCAATAGACCAAGCAAATCATAGTAAAAATGGTTTTGGAGAAAAGCAAAGTCATTTCATTAGGCAGGTGCATAAAATGTCATGTATACAAACAGAATTATCATGTTTGTTTGCTGCAGTTCCTCTAGCATTCTCCGTATAATTTACAAATGTTTAGAGCTGGTTTCTCCATGTGGAACCACTGAGGGTTTCCCAGTACAAAATTAAATGTTCCCTGATAAAAAACATTCAAAACAATAAAGTCCTTTGATAATATCCAGAAAACACAAACACAGGGGCTGTGGCAATATCTGGGATTGAGTTAGCCAAAACAAAACCGGATATTTCCGGTTTCATCCAGTCATATCCGGACAAAGTGTTCTGGAATTCCTATGCAATGAACCGAGAAAATCACAGTAAAAAATGGTTTTGGAGAAAAGCAAAGTCCTTTCTTTAGGCAAGTGCATAAAATGTCATGTATACAAACAGAAATATCATGTTTGCTTGCCGCAGTTCCTCTAGTTTTCTCCCTAGAATACACGAATAGGAAGAACTGGTTTCTGCATGTGGCTCCAGTGATTGTTTCCCTGTAAAAAATTAAATGCTCCCTGATAAAAAAAAACGTTCAAAACAATAATGACCATTGATAATATCCAGAAAACACAAACACAGGGGCTGTGGCAATATCTGGGATTGAGATAGGCAAAACAAAACCGGATATTTCCGGTTTCATGCAGTCATATCCGGACAAAGTGGTGTGGAATTTGTATGCAATAGACCAAGCAAATCATAGTAAAATGGTTTTGGAGAAAAGCAAACTCCTTTCTTTAGGCAAGTGCATAAAATGTCATGTATACAAACAGAAATATCATGTTTGCTTGCCGCAGTTCCTCTAGTTTTCTCCCAAGAATACAGGAATAGGAAGAACTGGTTTTTGCATGTGGAACCAGTGATTGTTTCCCTGTACAAAATTAAATGCTCCCTGATTAAAAAAAACGTTCAAAACCATAATGACTATTGATAATATCCAGAAAACACAAACACAGGGGCTGTGGCAATATCTGGGATTGAGTTAGCCAAAACAAAACCGGATATTTCCGGTTTCATGCAGTCATATCCGGACAAAGTGGTGTGGAATTTGTATGCAATAGACCAAGCAAATCATAGTAAAAATGGTTTTGGAGAAAAGCATACTCATTTCTTTAGGCAAGTGCATAAAATGTCATGTATACAAACAGAAATATCATGTTTGCTTGCCGCAGTTCCTCTAGGTTTCTCCCTAGAATACACGAATAGGAAGAACTGGTTTCTGCATGTGGAACCAGTGATTGTTTCCCTGTACAAAATTAAATGCTCACTGATAAAAAAAAAAACATTCAAAACAATAATGACCATTGATAATATCCAGAAAACACAAACACAGGGGCTGTGGCAATATCTGGGATTGAGTTAGCCAAAACAAAACCGGATATTTCCGGTTTCATGCAGTCATATCCGGACAAAGTGGTGTGGAATTTGTATGCAATAGACCAAGCAAATCATAGTAAAAATGGTTTTGGAGAAAAGCAAACTCCTTTCTTTAGGCAAGTGCATAAAATGTCATGTATACAAACAGAAATATCATGTTTGTTTGCCGCAGTTCTTCTAGCTTTCTCCTAGAAAATACGAATGTGTAGAGCTGGTGTCTCCATGTGGAACCAATTAGAGTTTCCCAGTACAAAATTAAATGTTCCCTGATAAAAAACATTCAAAACAATAAAGTCCTTTGATAATATCCAGAAAACACAAACACAGAGGCTGTCGCAATATCTGTGATTGAGTTAGCCAAAAAAAAGCGGATATTTCCCCTTTCATCCAGTCATATCCGGACAAAGTGGTGTGGAATTTATATGCAATAGACCAAGCAAATCATAGTAAAAATGGTTTTGGAGAAAAGCAAAGTCATTTCATTAGGCAGGTGCATAAAATGTCATGTATACAAACAGAATTATCATGTTTGTTTGCTGCAGTTCCTCTAGCATTCTCCGTATAATTTACAAATGTTTAGAGCTGGTTTCTCCATGTGGAACCACTGAGGGTTTCCCAGTACAAAATTAAATGTTCCCTGATAAAAAACATTCAAAACAATAAAGTCCTTTGATAATATCCAGAAAACACAAACACAGGGGCTGTGGCAATATCTGGGATTGAGTTAGCCAAAACAAAACCGGATATTTCCGGTTTCATCCAGTCATATCCGGACAAAGTGTTCTGGAATTCCTATGCAATGAACCGAGAAAATCACAGTAAAATATGGTTTTGGAGAAAAGCAAAGTCCTTTCTTTAGGCAAGTGCATAAAATGTCATGTATACAAACAGAAATATCATGTTTGCTTGCCGCAGTTCCTC
This sequence comes from Lepus europaeus, assembly GCF_033115175.1. Classification (NCBI taxonomy): domain Eukaryota; kingdom Metazoa; phylum Chordata; class Mammalia; order Lagomorpha; family Leporidae; genus Lepus; species Lepus europaeus. The sequence goes on along the minus strand of NC_084847.1, from coordinate 36,714,411 downwards.
TAGTTTTCTCCCTAGAATACACGAATAGGAAGAACTGGTTTCTGCATGTGGCTCCAGTGATTGTTTCCCTGTAAAAAATTAAATGCTCCCTGATAAAAAAAAACGTTCAAAACAATAATGACCATTGATAATATCCAGAAAACACAAACACAGGGGCTGTGGCAATATCTGGGATTGAGATAGGCAAAACAAAACCGGATATTTCCGGTTTCATGCAGTCATATCCGGACAAAGTGGTGTGGAATTTGTATGCAATAGACCAAGCAAATCATAGTAAAATGGTTTTGGAGAAAAGCAAACTCCTTTCTTTAGGCAAGTGCATAAAATGTCATGTATACAAACAGAAATATCATGTTTGCTTGCCGCAGTTCCTCTAGTTTTCTCCCAAGAATACAGGAATAGGAAGAACTGGTTTTTGCATGTGGAACCAGTGATTGTTTCCCTGTACAAAATTAAATGCTCCCTGATTAAAAAAAACGTTCAAAACCATAATGACTATTGATAATATCCAGAAAACACAAACACAGGGGCTGTGGCAATATCTGGGATTGAGTTAGCCAAAACAAAACCGGATATTTCCGGTTTCATGCAGTCATATCCGGACAAAGTGGTGTGGAATTTGTATGCAATAGACCAAGCAAATCATAGTAAAAATGGTTTTGGAGAAAAGCATACTCATTTCTTTAGGCAAGTGCATAAAATGTCATGTATACAAATAGAAATATCATGTTTGTTTGCCGCAGTTCTTCTAGCTTTCTCCTAGAAAATACGAATGTGTAGAGCTGGTGTCTCCATGTGGAACCAATTAGAGTTTCCCAGTACAAAATTAAATGTTCCCTGATAAAAAACATTCAAAACAATAAAGTCCTTTGATAATATCCAGAAAACACAAACACAGGGGCTGTGGCAATATCTGTGATTGAGTTAGCCAAAAAAAAGCGGATATTTCCCCTTTCATCCAGTCATATCCGGACAAAGTGGTGTGGAATTTGTATGCAATAGACCAAGCAAATCATAGTAAAATGGTTTTGGAGAAAAGCAAAGTCCTTTCTTTAGGCAAGTGCATAAAATGTCATGTATACAAACAGAGATATCATGTTTGTTTGCCGCAGTTCCTCTAGTTTTCTCCCTAGAATACACGAATAGGAAGAACTGGTTTCTGCATGTGGCTCCAGTGATTGTTTCCCTGTAAAAAATTAAATGCTCCCTGATAAAAAAAAACGTTCAAAACAATAATGACCATTGAAAATATCCAGAAAACACAAACACAGGGGCTGTGGCAATATCTGGGATTGAGATAGGCAAAACAAAACCGGATATTTCCGGTTTCATGCAGTCATATCCGGACAAAGTGGTGTGGAATTTGTATGCAATAGACCAAGCAAATCATAGTAAAAATGGTTTTGGAGAAAAGCAGACTCCTTTCTTTAGGCAAGTGCATAAAATGTCATGTATACAAACAGAAATATCATGTTTGTTTGCCGCAGTTCCTCTAGATTCTGGCTTAGAAAATACGAATGTGTAGAGCTGGTGTGTCCATGTGGAACCACTGAGTGTTTCCCAGAACAACATTAAATGTTCCCTGATAAAAAAAAAATTCAAAACAATAATGACCATTGATAATATCCAGAAAACACAAAAACAGAGGCTGTGGCAATCTGGGATTGAGTTAGCCAAAACAAAACCGGATATTTCCGGTTTCATGCAGTCATATCTGGACAAAGTGGTGTGGAATTTGTATGCAATAGACCAAGCAAATCATAGTAAAAATGGTTTTGGAGAAAAGCAAACTCCTTTCTTTAGGCAAGTGCATAAAATGTCATGTATACAAACAGAAATATCATGTTTGTTTGCCGCAGTTCTTCTAGCTTTCTCCTAGAAAATACGAATGTGTAGAGCTGGTGTCTCCATGTGGAACCAATTAGAGTTTCCCAGTACAAAAATAAATGTTCCCTGATAAAAAACATTCAAAACAATAAAGTCCTTTGATAATATCCAGAAAACACAAACACAGAGGCTGTCGCAATATCTGTGATTGAGTTAGCCAAAACAAAACCGGATATTTCCGGTTTCATGCAGTCATATCCGGACAAAGTGGTGTGGAATTTGTATGCAATAGACCAAGCAAATCATAGTAAAATGGTTTTGGAGAAAAGCAAAGTCCTTTCTTTAGGCAAGTGCATAAAATATCATGTATACAAACAGAAATATCATGTTTGTTTGCCGCAGTTCTTCTAGCTTTCTCCTAGAAAATACGAATGTGTAGAGCTGGTGTCTCCATGTGGAACCAATTAGAGTTTCCCAGTACAAAATTAAATGTTCCCTGATAAAAAACATTCAAAACAATAAAGTCCTTTGATAATATCCAGAAAACACAAACACAGAGGCTGTCGCAATATCTGTGATTGAATTAGCCAAAACAAAAGCGGATATTTCCCCTTTCATCCAGTCATATCCGGACAAAGTGGTGTGGAATTTGTATGCAATAGACCAAGCAAATCATAGTAAAAATGGTTTTGGAGAAAGCAAAGTCATTTCATTAGGCAGGTGCATAAAATGTCATGTATACAAACAGAATTATCATGTTTGTTTGCTGCAGTTCCTCTAGCATTTTCCGTATAATTTACAAATGTTTAGAGCTGGTTTCTCCATGTGGAACCACTGAGGGTTTCCCAGTACAAAATTAAATGTTCCCTGATAAAAAAAAATGTTTCAAAACAATAAAGTCCTTTGATAATATCCAGAAAACACAAACACAGGGGCTATGGCAATATCTGGGATTGAGGTAGCCAAAACAAAACCGGATATTTCCGGTTTCATCCAGTCATATCCGCACAAAGTGTTCTGGAATTCCTATGCAATGAACCGAGAAAATCACAGTAAAAATGGTTTTGCAGAAAAGCAAAGTCCTTTCTTTAGGCAAGTGCATAAAATGTCATGTATACAAACAGAAATATCATGTTTGCTTGCCGCAGTTCCTCTAGTTTTCTCCCAAGAATACAGGAATAGGAAGAACTGGTTTCTGCATGTGGCTCCAGTGATTGTTTCCCTGTAAAAAATTAAATGCTCCCTGATAAAAAAAAACGTTCAAAACAATAATGACCATTGATAATATCCAGAAAACACAAACACAGGGGCTGTGGCAATATCTGGGATTGAGATAGGCAAAACAAAACCGGATATTTCCGGTTTCATGCAGTCATATCCGGACAAAGTGGTGTGGAATTTGTATGCAATAGACCAAGCAAATCATAGTAAAATGGTTTTGGAGAAAAGCAAACTCCTATCTTTAGGCAAGTGCATAAAATGTCATGTATACAAACAGAAATATCATGTTTGCTTGCAGCAGTTCCTCTAGTTTTCTCCCAAGAATACAGGAATAGGAAGAACTGGTTTCTGCATGTGGAACCAGTGATTGTTTCCCTGTACAAAATTAAATGCTCCCTGATTAAAAAAAAGTTCAAAACCATAATGACCATTGATAATATCCAGAAAACACAAACACAGGGGCTGTGGCAATATCTGGGATTGAGTTAGCCAAAACAAAAGCGGATATTTCCCCTTTCATCCAGTCATATCCGGACAAAGTGGTGTGGAATTTGTATGCAATAGACCAAGCAAATCATAGTAAAAATGGTTTTGGAGAAAAGCATACTCATTTCTTTAGGCAAGTGCATAAAATGTCATGTATACAAACAGAAATATCATGTTTGCTTGCCGCAGTTCCTCTAGGTTTCTCCCTAGAATACACGAATAGGAAGAACTGGTTTCTGCATGTGGAACCAGTGATTGTTTCCCTGTACAAAATTAAATGCTCACTGATAAAAAAAAAAACGTTCAAAACAATAATGACCATTGATAATATCCAGAAAACACAAACACAGAGGCTGTCGCAATATCTGTGATTGAGTTAGCCAAAACAAAAGCGGATATTTCCCCTTTCATCCAGTCATATCCGGACAAAGTGGTGTGGAATTTGTATGCAATAGACCAAGCAAATCATAGTAAAAATGGTTTTGGAGAAAAGCAAACTCCTTTCTTTAGGCAAGTGCATAAAATGTCATGTATACAAACAGAAATATCATGTTTGTTTGCCGCAGTTCTTCTAGCTTTCTCCTAGAAAATACGAATGTGTAGAGCTGGTGTCTCCATGTGGAACCAATTAGAGTTTCCCAGTACAAAATTAAATGTTCCCTGATAAAAAACATTCAAAACAATAAAGTCCTTTGATAATATCCAGAAAACACAAACACAGAGGCTGTCGCAATATCTGTGATTGAGTTAGCCAAAAAAAAGCGGATATTTCCCCTTTCATCCAGTCATATCCGGACAAAGTGGTGTGGAATTTATATGCAATAGACCAAGCAAATCATAGTAAAATGGTTTTGGAGAAAAGCAAAGTCCTTTCTTTAGGCAAGTGCATAAAATGTCATGTATACAAACAGAGATATCATGTTTGTTTGCCGCAGTTCCTCTAGTTTTCTCCCTAGAATACACGAATAGGAAGAACTGGTTTCTGCATGTGGAACCAGTGATTGTTTCCCTGTACAAAATTAAATGCTCCCTGATAAAAACAAAACGTTCAAAACAATAATGACCATTGATAATATCCAGAAAACACAAACACAGGGGCTGTGGCAATATCTGGGATTGAGTTAGCCAAAACAAAACTGGATATTTCCGGTTTCATGCAGTCATATCCGGACAAAGTGGTGTGGAATTTGTATGCAATAGACCAAGCAAATCATACTAAAAATGGTTTTGGAGAAAAGCAGACTCCTTTCTTTAGGCAAGTGCATAAAATGTCATGTATACAAACAGAAATATCATGTTTGTTTGCCGCAGTTCCTCTAGATTCTGGCTAAGAAAATACGAATGTGTAGAGCTGGTGTGTCCATGTGGAACCACTGAGTGTTTCCCAGAACAACATTAAATGTTCCCTGATAAAAAAAAAAATTCAAAACAATAATGACCATTGATAATATCCAGAAAACACAAAAACAGAGGCTGTGGCAATCTGGGATTGAGTTAGCCAAAACAAAACCGGATATTTCCGGTTTCATGCAGTCATATCCGGACAAAGTGGTGTGGAATTTGTATGCAATAGACCAAGCAAATCATAGTAAAAATGGTTTTGGAGAAAAGCAAACTCCTTTCTTTAGGCAAGTGCATAAAATGTCATGTATACAAACAGAAATATCATGTTTGTTTGCCGCAGTTCTTCAAGCTTTCTCCTAGAAAATACGAATGTGTAGAGCTGGTGTCTCCATGTGGAACCAATTAGAGTTTCCCAGTACAAAAATAAATGTTCCCTGATAAAAAACATTCAAAACAATAAAGTCCTTTGATAATATCCAGAAAACACAAACACAGAGGCTGTCGCAATATCTGTGATTGAGTTAGCCAAAACAAAACCGGATATTTCCGGTTTCATGCAGTCATATCCGGACAAAGTGGTGTGGAATTTGTATGCAATAGACCAAGCAAATCATAGTAAAATGGTTTTGGAGAAAAGCAAACTCCTTTCTTTAGGCAAGTGCATAAAATGTCATGTATACAAACAGAAATATCATGTTTGTTTGCCGCAGTTCTTCTAGCTTTCTCCTAGAAAATACGAATGTGTAGAGCTGGTGTCTCCATGTGGAACCAATTAGAGTTTCCCAGTACAAAATTAAATGTTCCCTGATAAAAAACATTCAAAACAATGAAGTCCTTTGATAATATCCAGAAAACACAAACACAGAGGCTGTCGCAATATCTGTGATTGAGTTAGCCAAAACAAAAGCGGATATTTCCCCTTTCATCCAGTCATATCCGGACAAAGTGGTGTGGAATTTGTATGCAATAGACCAAGCAAATCATAGTAAAAATGGTTTTGGAGAAAAGCAAACTCCTTTCTTTAGGCAAGTGCATAAAATGTCATGTATACAAACAGAAATATCATGTTTGTTTGCCGCAGTTCTTCTAGCTTTCTCCTAGAAAATACGAATGTGTAGAGCTGGTGTCTCCATGTGGAACCAATTAGAGTTTCCCAGTACAAAATTAAATGTTCCCTGATAAAAAACATTCAAAACAATAAAGTCCTTTGATAATATCCAGAAAACACAAACACAGAGGCTGTCGCAATATCTGTGATTGAGTTAGCCAAAAAAAAGCGGATATTTCCCCTTTCATCCAGTCATATCCGGACAAAGTGGTGTGGAATTTATATGCAATAGACCAAGCAAATCATAGTAAAATGGTTTTGGAGAAAAGCAAAGTCCTTTCTTTAGGCAAGTGCATAAAATGTCATGTATACAAACAGAGATATCATGTTTGTTTGCCGCAGTTCCTCTAGTTTTCTCCCTAGAATACACGAATAGGAAGAACTGGTTTCTGCATGTGGAACCAGTGATTGTTTCCCTGTACAAAATTAAATGCTCCCTGATAAAAACAAAACGTTCAAAACAATAATGACCATTGATAATATCCAGAAAACACAAACACAGGGGCTGTGGCAATATCTGGGATTGAGTTAGCCAAAACAAAACTGGATATTTCCGGTTTCATGCAGTCATATCCGGACAAAGTGGTGTGGAATTTGTATGCAATAGACCAAGCAAATCATAGTAAAAATGGTTTTGGAGAAAAGCAGACTCCTTTCTTTAGGCAAGTGCATAAAATGTCATGTATACAAACAGAAATATCATGTTTGTTTGCCGCAGTTCCTCTAGATTCTGGCTAAGAAAATACGAATGTTTAGAGCTGGTGTGTCCATGTGGAACCACTGAGTGTTTCCCAGAACAACATTAAATGTTCCCTGATAAAAAAAAATTCAAAACAGTAATGAACATTGGTAATATCCAGAAAACACAAAAACAGAGGCTGTGGCAATCTGGGATTGAGTTAGCCAAAACAAAACCGGATATTTCCGGTTTCATGCAGTCATATCCGGACAAAGTGGTGTGGAATTTGTATGCAATAGACCAAGCAAATCATAGTAAAAATGGTTTTGGAGAAAAGCAAACTCCTTTCTTTAGGCAAGTGCATAAAATGTCATGTATACAAACAGAAATATCATGTTTGTTTGCCGCAGTTCTTCAAGCTTTCTCCTAGAAAATACGAATGTGTAGAGCTGGTGTCTCCATGTGGAACCAATTAGAGTTTCCCAGTACAAAAATAAATGTTCCCTGATAAAAAACATTCAAAACAATAAAGTCCTTTGATAATATCCAGAAAACACAAACACAGAGGCTGTCGCAATATCTGTGATTGAGTTAGCCAAAACAAAACCGGATATTTCCGGTTTCATGCAGTCATATTCGGACAAAGTGGTGTGGAATTTGTATGCAATAGACCAAGCAAATCATAGTAAAATGGTTTTGGAGAAAAGCAAACTCCTTTCTTTAGGCAAGTGCATAAAATGTCATGTATACAAACAGAAATATCATGTTTGTTTGCCGCAGTTCTTCTAGCTTTCTCCTAGAAAATACGAATGTGTAGAGCTGGTGTCTCCATGTGGAACCAATTAGAGTTTCCCAGTACAAAATTAAATGTTCCCTGATAAAAAACATTCAAAACAATAAAGTCCTTTGATAATATCCAGAAAACACAAACACAGAGGCTGTCGCAATATCTGTGATTGAGTTAGCCAAAACAAAAGCGGATATTTCCCCTTTCATCCAGTCATATCCGGACAAAGTGGTGTGGAATTTGTATGCAATAGACCAAGCAAATCATAGTAAAAATGGTTTTGGAGAAAAGCAAAGTCATTTCATTAGGCAGGTGCATAAAATGTCATGTATACAAACAGAATTATCATGTTTGTTTGCTGCAGTTCCTCTAGCATTTTCCGTATAATTTACAAATGTTTAGAGCTGGTTTCTCCATGTGGAACCACTGAGGGTTTCCCAGTACAAAATTAAATGTTCCCTGATAAAAAAAAATGTTTCAAAACAATAAAGTCCTTTGATAATATCCAGAAAACACAAACACAGGGGCTATGGCAATATCTGGGATTGAGGTAGCCAAAACAAAACCGGATATTTCCGGTTTCATCCAGTCATATCCGCACAAAGTGTTCTGGAATTCCTATGCAATGAACCGAGAAAATCACAGTAAAAATGGTTTTGCAGAAAAGCAAAGTCCTTTCTTTAGGCAAGTGCATAAAATGTCATGTATACAAACAGAAATATCATGTTTGTTTGCCGCAGTTCCTCTAGTTTTCTCCCTAGAATACACGAATAGGAAGAACTGGTTTCTGCATGTGGCTCCAGTGATTGTTTCCCTGTAAAAAATTAAATGCTCCCTGATAAAAAAAAACGTTCAAAACAATAATGACCATTGATAATATCCAGAAAACACAAACACAGGGGCTGTGGCAATATCTGGGATTGAGATAGGCAAAACAAAACCGGATATTTCCGGTTTCATGCAGTCATATCCGGACAAAGTGGTGTGGAATTTGTATGCAATAGACCAAGCAAATCATAGTAAAATGGTTTTGGAGAAAAGCAAACTCCTATCTTTAGGCAAGTGCATAAAATGTCATGTATACAAACAGAAATATCATGTTTGCTTGCAGCAGTTCCTCTAGTTTTCTCCCAAGAATACAGGAATAGGAAGAACTGGTTTCTGTATGTGGAACCAGTGATTGTTTCCCTGTACAAAATTAAATGCTCCCTGATTAAAAAAATGTTCAAAACCATAATGACCATTGATAATATCCAGAAAACACAAACACAGGGGCTGTGGCAATATCTGGGATTGAGTTAGCCAAAACAAAACCGGATATTTCCGGTTTCATGCAGTCATATCCGGACAAAGTGGTGTGGAATTTGTATGCAATAGACCAAGCAAATCATAGTAAAAATGGTTTTGGAGAAAAGCATACTCATTTCTTTAGGCAAGTGCATAAAATGTCATGTATACAAACAGAAATATCATGTTTGCTTGCCGCAGTTCCTCTAGGTTTCTCCCTAGAATACACGAATAGGAAGAACTGGTTTCTGCATGTGGAACCAGTGATTGTTTCCCTGTACAAAATTAAATGCTCACTGATAAAAAAAAACGTTCAAAACAATAATGACCATTGATAATATCCAGAAAACACAAACAAAGAGGCTGTCGCAATATCTGTGATTGAGTTAGCCAAAACAAAAGCGGATATTTCCCCTTTCATCCAGTCATATCCGGACAAAGTGGTGTGGAATTTGTATGCAATAGACCAAGCAAATCATAGTAAAAATGGTTTTGGAGAAAAGCAAACTCCTTTCTTTAGGCAAGTGCATAAAATGTCATGTATACAAACAGAAATATCATGTTTGTTTGCCGCAGTTCTTCTAGCTTTCTCCTAGAAAATACGAATGTGTAGAGCTGGTGTCTCCATGTGGAACCAATTAGAGTTTCCCAGTACAAAATTAAATGTTCCCTGATAAAAAACATTCAAAACAATAAAGTCCTTTGATAATATCCAGAAAACACAAACACAGAGGCTGTCGCAATATCTGTGATTGAGTTAGCCAAAAAAAAGCGGATATTTCCCCTTTCATCCAGTCATATCCGGACAAAGTGGTGTGGAATTTATATGCAATAGACCAAGCAAATCATAGTAAAATGGTTTTGGAGAAAAGCAAAGTCCTTTCTTTAGGCAAGTGCATAAAATGTCATGTATACAAACAGAGATATCATGTTTGTTTGCCGCAGTTCCTCTAGTTTTCTCCCTAGAATACACGAATAGGAAGAACTGGTTTCTGCATGTGGAACCAGTGATTGTTTCCCTGTACAAAATTAAATGCTCCCTGATAAAAACAAAACGTTCAAAACAATAATGACCATTGATAATATCCAGAAAACACAAACACAGGGGCTGTGGCAATATCTGGGATTGAGTTAGCCAAAACAAAACTGGATATTTCCGGTTTCATGCAGTCATATCCGGACAAAGTGGTGTGGAATTTGTATGCAATAGACCAAGCAAATCATAGTAAAAATGGTTTTGGAGAAAAGCAGACTCCTTTCTTTAGGCAAGTGCATAAAATGTCATGTATACAAACAGAAATATCATGTTTGTTTGCCGCAGTTCCTCTAGATTCTGGCTTAGAAAATACGAATGTGTAGAGCTGGTGTGTCCATGTGGAACCACTGAGTGTTTCCCAGAACAACATTAAATGTTCCCTGATAAAAAAAAAATTCAAAACAATAATGACCATTGATAATATCCAGAAAACACAAAAACAGAGGCTGTGGCAATCTGGGATTGAGTTAGCCAAAACAAAACCGGATATTTCCGGTTTCATGCAGTCATATCCGGACAAAGTGGTGTGGAATTTGTATGCAATAGACCAAGCAAATCATAGTAAAATGGTTTTGGAGAAAAGCAAACTCCTTTCTTTAGGCAAGTGCATAAAATGTCATGTATACAAACAGAAATATCATGTTTGTTTGCCGCAGTTCTTCTAGCTTTCTCCTAGAAAATACGAATGTGTAGAGCTGGTGTCTCCATGTGGAACCAATTAGAGTTTCCCAGTACAAAATTAAATGTTCCCTGATAAAAAACATTCAAAACAATAAAGTCCTTTGATAATATCCAGAAAACACAAACACAGAGGCTGTCGCAATATCTGTGATTGAGTTAGCCAAAACAAAAGCGGATATTTCCCCTTTCATCCAGTCATATCCGGACAAAGTGGTGTGGAATTTGTATGCAATAGACCAAGCAAATCATAGTAAAAATGGTTTTGGAGAAAAGCAAAGTCATTTCATTAGGCAGGTGCATAAAATGTCATGTATACAAACAGAATTATCATGTTTGTTTGCTGCAGTTCCTCTAGCATTTTCCGTATAATTTACAAATGTTTAGAGCTGGTTTCTCCATGTGGAACCACTGAGGGTTTCCCAGTACAAAATTAAATGTTCCCTGATAAAAAAAAAATGTTTCAAAACAATAAAGTCCTTTGATAATATCCAGAAAACACAAACACAGGGGCTATGGCAATATCTGGGATTGAGGTAGCCAAAACAAAACCGGATATTTCCGGTTTCATCCAGTCATATCCGCACAAAGTGTTCTGGAATTCCTATGCAATGAACCGAGAAAATCACAGTAAAAATGGTTTTGCAGAAAAGCAAAGTCCTTTCTTTAGGCAAGTGCATAAAATGTCATGTATACAAACAGAAATATCATGTTTGCTTGCCGCAGTTCCTCTAGTTTTCTCCCTAGAATACACGAATAGGAAGAACTGGTTTCTGCATGTGGCTCCAGTGATTGTTTCCCTGTAAAAAATTAAATGCTCCCTGATAAAAAAAACGTTCAAAACAATAATGACCATTGATAATATCCAGAAAACACAAACACAGGGGCTGTGGCAATATCTGGGATTGAGATAGGCAAAACAAAACCGGATATTTCCGGTTTCATGCAGTCATATCCGGACAAAGTGGTGTGGAATTTGTATGCAATAGACCAAGCAAATCATAGTAAAATGGTTTTGGAGAAAAGCATACTCATTTCCTTAGGCAAGTGCATAAAATGTCATGTATACAAACAGAAATATCATGTTTGCTTGCCGCAGTTCCTCTAGGTTTCTCCCTAGAATACACGAATAGGAAGAACTGGTTTCTGCATGTGGAACCAGTGATTGTTTCCCTGTACAAAATTAAATGCTCACTGATAAAAAAAAAACGTTCAAAACAATAATGACCATTGATAATATCCAGAAAACACAAACAAAGAGGCTGTCGCAATATCTGTGATTGAGTTAGCCAAAACAAAAGCGGATATTTCCCCTTTCATCCAGTCATATCCGGACAAAGTGGTGTGGAATTTGTATGCAATAGACCAAGCAAATCATAGTAAAAATGGTTTTCGAGAAAAGCAAAATCCTTTCTTTAGGCAAGTGCATAAAATGTCATGTATACAAACAGAAATATCATGTTTGTTTGCCGCAGTTCTTCTAGCTTTCTCCTAGAAAATACGAATGTGTAGAGCTGGTGTCTCCATGTGGAACCAATTAGAGTTTCCCAGTACAAAATTAAATGTTCCCTGATAAAAAACATTCAAAACAATAAAGTCCTTTGATAATATCCAGAAAACACAAACACAGAGGCTGTCGCAATATCTGTGATTGAGTTAGCCAAAAAAAAGCGGATATTTCACCTTTCATCCAGTCATATCCAGACAAAGTGGTGTGGAATTTATATGCAATAGACCAAGCAAATCATAGTAAAATGGTTTTGGAGAAAAGCAAAGTCCTTTCTTTAGGCAAGTGCATAAAATGTCATGTATACAAACAGAGATATCATGTTTGTTTGCCGCAGTTCCTCTAGTTTTCTCCCTAGAATACACGAATAGGAAGAACTGGTTTCTGCATGTGGAACCAGTGATTGTTTCCCTGTACAAAATTAAATGCTCCCTGATAAAAACAAAACGTTCAAAACAATAATGACCAATGATAATATCCAGAAAACACAAACACAGGGCCTGTGGCAATATCTGGGATTGAGTTAGCCAAAACAAAACCGGATATTTCCGGTTTCATCCAGTCATATCCGCACAAAGTGTTCTGGAATTCCTATGCAATAGACCAAGCAAATCATAGTAAAAATGGTTTTGGAGAAAAGCAAACTCCTTTTTTCAGGCAAGTGCATAAAATGTCATGTATACAAACAGATATATCATTTTTGTTTGCCGCAGTTCCTCTAGATTCCGGCTTAGAAAATACGAATGTGTAGAGCTGTTGTGTCCATGTGGAACCACTGAGTGTTTCCCAGAACAAAATTAAATGTTCCCTGATAAAAAAAAATTCAAAACAATAATGACCATTGATAATATCCAGAAAACACAAACACAGAGGCTGTGGCAATCTGGGATTGAGTTAGCCAAAACAAAACCGGATATTTCCGGTTTCATGCAGTCATATCCGGACAAAGTGGTGTGGAATTTGTATGCAATAGACCAAGCAAATCATAGTAAAAATGGTTTTGGAGAAAAGCAAACTCCTTCCTTTAGCAAAGTGCATAAAATGTCATGTATACAAACAGAAATATCATGTTTGTTTGCCGCAGTTCTTCTAGCTTTCTCCTAGAAAATACGAATGTGTAGAGCTGGTGTCTCCATGTGGAACCAATTAGAGTTTCCCAGTACAAAATTAAATGTTCCCTGATAAAAAACATTCAAAACAATAAAGTCCTATGAAAATATCCAGAAAACACAAACACAGAGGCTGTCGCAATATCTGTGATTGAGTTAGCCAAAACAAAAGCGGATATTTCCCCTTTCATCCAGTCATATCTAGACAAAGTGGTGTGGAATTTGTATGCAATAGACCAAGCAAATCATAGTAAAAATGGTTTTGGAGAAAAGCAAAGTCATTTCATTAGGCAGGTGCATAAAATGTCATGTATACAAACAGAATTATCATGTTTGTTTGCTGCAGTTCCTCTAGCATTCTCCGTATAATATACAAATGTTTAGAGTTGGTTTCTCCATGTGGAACCACTGAGGGTTTCCCAGTACAAAATTAAATGTTCCCTGATAAAAAAAAATGTTTCAAAACAATAAAGTCATTTGATAATATCCAGAAAACACAAACACAGGGGCTGTGCCAATATCTGGGATTGAGTTAGCCAAAACAAAACCGGATATTTCCGGTTTCATGCAGTCATATCCGGACAAAGTGTTCTGGAATTCCTATGCAATGAACCGAGAAAATCATAGTAAAAATGGTTTTGGAGAAAAGCAAAGTCCTTTCTTTAGGCAAGTGCATAAAATGTCATGTATACAAACAGAAATATCCTGTTTGTTTGCCGAAGTTCCTCTAGTTTTCTCCCTAGAATACACGAATAGGAAGAACTGGTTTCTGCATGTGGATCCAGTGATTGTTTCCCTGTAAAAAATTAAATGCTCCCTGATTTAAAAAAAACGTTCCAAACAATAATGACCATTGATAATATCCAGAAAACACAAACACAGGGGCTGTGGCAATATCTGGGATTGAGTTAGCCAAAACAAAACCGGATATTTCCGGTTTCATGCAGTCATATCCGGACAAAGTGGTGTGGAATTTGTACGCAATAGACCAAGCAAATCATAGTAAAAATGGTTTTGGAGAAAAGCATACTCATTTCTTTAGGCAAGTGCATAAAATGTCATGTATACAAACAGAAATATCATGTTTGCTTGCCGCAGTTCCTCTAGTTTTCTCCCAAGAATACACGAATAGGAAGAACTGGTTTCTGCATGTGGAATCAGTGATTGTTTCCCTGTACAAAATTAAATGCTCACTGATAAAAAAAACGTTCAAAACAATAATGACCATTGATAATATCCAGAAAAAACAAACACAGGGGCTGTGGCAATATCTGGGATTGAGTTAGCCAAATCAAAACCGGATATTTCCGGTTTCATGCAGTCATATCCGGACAAAGTGGTGTGGAATTTGTATGCAATAGACCAAGCAAATCATAGTAAAAATGGTTTTGGAGAAAAGCAAACTCCTTTCTTTAGGCAAGTGCATAAAATGTCATGTACAACAACAGAAACATCATGTTTGTTTGCCGCAGTTCTTCTAGCTTTCTCCTAGAAAATACGAATGTGTAGAGCTGGTGTCTCCATGTGGAACCAATTAGAGTTTCCCAGTACAAAATTAAATGTTCCCTGATAAAAAAAAATTCAAAACAATAATGACCATTGATAATATCCAGAAAACACAAACACAGAGGCTGTGGCAATCTGGGATTGAGTTAGCCAAAACAAAACCGGATATTTCCGGTTTCATGCAGTCATATCCGGACAAAGTGGTGTGGAATTTGTATGCAATAGACCACGCAAATCATAGTAAAAATGGTTTTGGAGAAAAGCAAACTCCTTTCTTCAGGCAAGTGCATAAAATGTCATGTATACAAACAGAAATATCATGTTTGTTTGCCGCCGTTCCTCTAGATTTCTCCCTGGAATACCCGAATAGGAAGAACTGGTTTCTGCATGTGGATCCAGTGATTGTTTCCCAGTACAAAATTCAGTGCTCCCTGATAAAAAAAAAAAAAACGTTCAAAACAATAATGACCATTGATAATATCCAGAAAACACAAACACAGGGGCTGTGGCAATCTGGGATTGAGTTAGCCAAAACAAAACCGGATATTTCCGGTTTCATGCAGTCATATCCGGACAAAATGGTGTGGAATTTGTATGCAATAGACCAAGCAAATCATAGTAAAAATGGTTTTGGAGAAAAGCAAAGTCCTTTCTTTAGGCAGGTGCATAAAATGTCATGTATACAAACAGAAATATCATGTTTGTTTGTCGCAGTTCCTCTAGTTTCTCGCTTAGAAAATACGAATGTGTAGAGCTGGTGTCTCCATGTGGAACCACTGAGTGTTTCCCAGTACAAAATTTAATGTTCCCTGATAAAAAGAAAATGTTTCAAAACAATAAAGTCCTTTGATAATATCCAGAAAACACAAACACAGGGGCTGTGGCAATATCTGGGATTGAGTTAGCCAAAACAAAACTGGATATTTCCGGTTTCATCCAGTCATATCCGGACAAAGTGTTCTGGAATTCCTATGCAATGAACCGAGAAAATCACAGTAAAAATGGTTTTGGAGAAAAGCAAAGTCCTTTCTTTAGGCAAGTGCATAAAATGTCATGTATACAAACAGAAATATCATGTTTGTTTGCCGCAGTTCCTCTAGTTTTCTCCCTAGAATACCCGAATAGGAAGAACTGGTTTCTGCATGTGGATCCAGTGATTGTTTCCCTGTAAAAAATTAAATGCTCCCTGATAAAAAAAGACGTTCAAAACAATAATGACCATTGATCATATCCAGAAAACACAAACACAGGGGCTGTGGCAATATCTGGGATTGAGATAGGCAAAACAAAACCGGATATTTCCGGTTTCATGCAGTCATATCCGGACAAAGTGGTGTGGAATTTGTATGCAATAGTCTAAGCAAATCATAGTAACATGGTTTTGGAGAAAAGCAAAGTCCTTTCTTTAGGCAAGTGCATAAAATGTCATGTATACAAACAGAAATATCATGTTTGCTTGCCGCAGTTCCTCTAGTTTTCTCCCAAGAATACAGGAATAGGAAGAACTGGTTTCTGCATGTGGATCCAGTGATTGTTTCCCTGTACAAAATTAAATGCTCCCTGATTAAAAAAAACGTTCAAAACCATAATGACCATTGATAATATCCAGAAAACACAAACACAGGGGCTGCGGCAATATCTGGGATTGAGTTAGCCAAAACAAAACCGGATATTTCCGGTTTCATGCAGTCATATCCGGACAAAGTGGTGTGGAATTTGTATGCAATAGACCAAGCAAATCATAGTAAAAATGGTTTTGGAGAAAAGCAAACTCCTTTCTTTAGGCAAGTGCATAAAATGTCATGTATACAAACAGAAATATCATGTTTGTTTGCCGCAGTTCTTCAAGCTTTCTCCTAGAAAATACGAATGTGTAGTGCTGGTGTCTCCATGTGGAACCAATTAGAGTTTCCCAGTACAAAAATAAATGTTCCCTGATAAAAAACATTCAAAACAATAAAGTCCTTTGATAATATCCAGAAAACACAAACACAGAGGCTGTCGCAATATCTGTGATTGAGTTAGCCAAAACAAAACCGGATATTTCCGGTTTCATGCAGTCATATCCGGACAAAGTGGTGTGGAATTTGTATGCAATAGACCAAGCAAATCATAGTAAAATGGTTTTGGAGAAAAGCAAACTCCTTTCTTTAGGCAAGTGCATAAAATGTCATGTATACAAACAGAAATATCATGTTTGTTTGCCGCAGTTCTTCTAGCTTTCTCCTAGAAAATACGAATGTGTAGAGCTGGTGTCTCCATGTGGAACCAATTAGAGTTTCCCAGTACAAAATTAAATGTTCCCTGATAAAAAACATTCAAAACAATAAAGTCCTTTGATAATATCCAGAAAACACAAACACAGAGGCTGTCGCAATATCTGTGATTGAGTTAGCCAAAACAAAAGCGGATATTTCCCCTTTCATCCAGTCATATCCGGACAAAGTGGTGTGGAATTTGTATGCAATAGACCAAGCAAATCATAGTAAAAATGGTTTTGGAGAAAAGCAAAGTCATTTCATTAGGCAGGTGCATAAAATGTCATGTATACAAACAGAATTATCATGTTTGTTTGCTGCAGTTCCTCTAGCATTTTCCGTATAATTTACAAATGTTTAGAGCTGGTTTCTCCATGTGGAACCACTGAGGGTTTCCCAGTACAAAATTAAATGTTCCCTGATAAAAAAAAAATGTTTCAAAACAATAAAGTCCTTTGATAATATCCAGAAAACACAAACACAGGGGCTATGGCAATATCTGGGATTGAGGTAGCCAAAACAAAACCGGATATTTCCGGTTTCATCCAGTCATATCCGCACAAAGTGTTCTGGAATTCCTATGCAATGAACCGAGAAAATCACAGTAAAAATGGTTTTGCAGAAAAGCAAAGTCCTTTCTTTAGGCAAGTGCATAAAATGTCATGTATACAAACAGAAATATCATGTTTGCTTGCCGCAGTTCCTCTAGTTTTCTCCCTAGAATACACGAATAGGAAGAACTGGTTTCTGCATGTGGCTCCAGTGATTGTTTCCCTGTAAAAAATTAAATGCTCCCTGATGAAAAAAAACGTTCAAAACAATAATGACCATTGATAATATCCAGAAAACACAAACACAGGGGCTGTGGCAATATCTGGGATTGAGATAGGCAAAACAAAACCGGATATTTCCGGTTTCATGCAGTCATATCCGGACAAAGTGGTGTGGAATTTGTATGCAATAGACCAAGCAAATCATAGTAAAATGGTTTTGGAGAAAAGCATACTCATTTCCTTAGGCAAGTGCATAAAATGTCATGTATACAAACAGAAATATCATGTTTGCTTGCCGCAGTTCCTCTAGGTTTCTCCCTAGAATACACGAATAGGAAGAACTGGTTTCTGCATGTGGAACCAGTGATTGTTTCCCTGTACAAAATTAAATGCTCACTGATAAAAAAAAACGTTCAAAACAATAATGGCCATTGATAATATCCAGAAAACACAAACAAAGAGGCTGTCGCAATATCTGTGATTGAGTTACCCAAAACAAAAGCGGATATTTCCCCTTTCATCCAGTCATATCCGGACAAAGTGGTGTGGAATTTGTATGCAATAGACCAAGCAAATCATAGTAAAAATGGTTTTGGAGAAAAGCAAAATCCTTTCTTTAGGCAAGTGCATAAAATGTCATGTATACAAACAGAAATATCATGTTTGTTTGCCGCAGTTCTTCTAGCTTTCTCCTAGAAAATACGAATGTGTAGAGCTGGTGTCTCCATGTGGAACCAATTAGAGTTTCCCAGTACAAAATTAAATGTTCCCTGATAAAAAACATTCAAAACAATAAAGTCCTTTGATAATATCCAGAAAACACAAACACAGAGGCTGTCGCAATATCTGTGATTGAGTTAGCCAAAAAAAAGCGGATATTTCACCTTTCATCCAGTCATATCCAGACAAAGTGGTGTGGAATTTATATGCAATAGACCAAGCAAATCATAGTAAAATGGTTTTGGAGAAAAGCAAAGTCCTTTCTTTAGGCAAGTGCATAAAATGTCATGTATACAAACAGAGATATCATGTTTGTTTGCCGCAGTTCCTCTAGTTTTCTCCCTAGAATACACGAATAGGAAGAACTGGTTTCTGCATGTGGAACCAGTGATTGTTTCCCTGTACAAAATTAAATGCTCCCTGATAAAAACAAAACGTTCAAAACAATAATGACCAATGATAATATCCAGAAAACACAAACACAGGGCCTGTGGCAATATCTGGGATTGAGTTAGCCAAAACAAAACCGGATATTTCCGGTTTCATCCAGTCATATCCGCACAAAGTGTTCTGGAATTCCTATGCAATAGACCAAGCAAATCATAGTAAAAATGGTTTTGGAGAAAAGCAAACTCCTTTTTTCAGGCAAGTGCATAAAATGTCATGTATACAAACAGATATATCATTTTTGTTTGCCGCAGTTCCTCTAGATTCCGGCTTAGAAAATACGAATGTGTAGAGCTGGTGTGTCCATGTGGAACCACTGAGTGTTTCCCAGAACAAAATTAAATGTTCCCTGATAAAAAAAAATTCAAAACAATAATGACCATTGATAATATCCAGAAAACACAAACACAGAGGCTGTGGCAATCTGGGATTGAGTTAGCCAAAACAAAACCGGATATTTCCGGTTTCATGCAGTCATATCCGGACAAAGTGGTGTGGAATTTGTATGCAATAGACCAAGCAAATCATAGTAAAAATGGTTTTGGAGAAAAGCAAACTCCTTCCTTTAGCAAAGTGCATAAAATGTCATGTATACAAACAGAAATATCATGTTTGCTTGCCGCAGTTCCTCTAGGTTTCTCCCTAGAATACACGAATAGGAAGAACTGGTTTCTGCATGTGGAACCAGTGATTGTTTCCCTGTACAAAATTAAATGCTCACTGATAAAAAAAAACGTTCAAAACAATAATGACCATTGATAATATCCAGAAAACACAAACAAAGAGGCTGTCGCAATATCTGTGATTGAGTTAGCCAAAACAAAAGCGGATATTTCCCCTTTCATCCAGTCATATCCGGACAAAGTGGTGTGGAATTTGTATGCAATAGACCAAGCAAATCATAGTAAAAATGGTTTTGGAGAAAAGCAAACTCCTTTCTTTAGGCAAGTGCATAAAATGTCATGTATACAAACAGAAATATCATGTTTGTTTGCCGCAGTTCTTCTAGCTTTCTCCTAGAAAATACGAATGTGTAGAGCTGGTGTCTCCATGTGGAACCAATTAGAGTTTCCCAGTACAAAATTAAATGTTCCCTGATAAAAAACATTCAAAACAATAAAGTCCTTTGATAATATCCAGAAAACACAAACACAGAGGCTGTCGCAATATCTGTGATTGAGTTAGCCAAAAAAAAGCGGATATTTCCCCTTTCATCCAGTCATATCCGGACAAAGTGGTGTGGAATTTATATGCAATAGACCAAGCAAATCATAGTAAAATGGTTTTGGAGAAAAGCAAAGTCCTTTCTTTAGGCAAGTGCATAAAATGTCATGTATACAAACAGAAATATCATGTTTGTTTGCCGCAGTTCCTCTAGTTTTCTCCCTAGAATACACGAATAGGAAGAACTGGTTTCTGCATGTGGAACCAGTGATTGTTTCCCTGTACAAAATTAAATGCTCCCTGATAAAAACAAAACGTTCAAAACAATAATGACCATTGATAATATCCAGAAAACACAAACACAGGGGCTGTGGCAATATCTGGGATTGAGTTAGCCAAAACAAAACTGGATATTTCCGGTTTCATGCAGTCATATCCGGACAAAGTGGTGTGGAATTTGTATGCAATAGACCAAGCAAATCATAGTAAAAATGGTTTTGGAGAAAAGCAGACTCCTTTCTTTAGGCAAGTGCATAAAATGTCATGTATACAAACAGAAATATCATGTTTGTTTGCCGCAGTTCCTCTAGATTCTGGCTTAGAAAATACGAATGTGTAGAGCTGGTGTGTCCATGTGGAACCACTGAGTGTTTCCCAGAACAACATTAAATGTTCCCTGATAAAAAAAAAATTCAAAACAATAATGACCATTGATAATATCCAGAAAACACAAAAACAGAGGCTGTGGCAATCTGGGATTGAGTTAGCCAAAACAAAACCGGATATTTCCGGTTTCATGCAGTCATATCCGGACAAAGTGGTGTGGAATTTGTATGCAATAGACCAAGCAAATCATAGTAAAAATGGTTTTGGAGAAAAGCAAACTCCTTTCTTTAGGCAAGTGCATAAAATGTCATGTATACAAACAGAAATATCATGTTTGTTTGCCGCAGTTCTTCAAGCTTTCTCCTAGAAAATACGAATGTGTAGTGCTGGTGTCTCCATGTGGAACCAATTAGAGTTTCCCAGTACAAAAATAAATGTTCCCTGATAAAAAACATTCAAAACAATAAAGTCCTTTGATAATATCCAGAAAACACAAACACAGGGGCTGCGGCAATATCTGGGATTGAGTTAGCCAAAACAAAACCGGATATTTCCGGTTTCATGCAGTCATATCCGGACAAAGTGGTGTGGAATTTGTATGCAATAGACCAAGCAAATCATAGTAAAAATGGTTTTGGAGAAAAGCAAACTCCTTTCTTTAGGCAAGTGCATAAAATGTCATGTATACAAACAGAAATATCATGTTTGTTTGCCGCAGTTCTTCAAGCTTTCTCCTAGAAAATACGAATGTGTAGTGCTGGTGTCTCCATGTGGAACCAATTAGAGTTTCCCAGTACAAAAATAAATGTTCCCTGATAAAAAACATTCAAAACAATAAAGTCCTTTGATGATATCCAGAAAACACAAACACAGAGGCTGTCGCAATATCTGTGATTGAGTTAGCCAAAACAAAACCGGATATTTCCGGTTTCATGCAGTCATATCCGGACAAAGTGGTGTGGAATTTGTATGCAATAGACCAAGCAAATCATAGTAAAAATGGTTTTGGAGAAAAGCAAAGTCATTTCATTAGGCAGGTGCATAAAATGTCATGTATACAAACAGAATTATCATGTTTGTTTGCTGCAGTTCCTCTAGCATTTTCCGTATAATTTACAAATGTTTAGAGCTGGTTTCTCCATGTGGAACCACTGAGGGTTTCCCAGTACAAAATTAAATGTTCCCTGATAAAAAAAAATGTTTCAAAACAATAAAGTCCTTTGATAATATCCAGAAAACACAAACACAGGGGCTATGGCAATATCTGGGATTGAGGTAGCCAAAACAAAACCGGATATTTCCGGTTTCATCCAGTCATATCCGCACAAAGTGTTCTGGAATTCCTATGCAATGAACCGAGAAAATCACAGTAAAAATGGTTTTGCAGAAAAGCAAAGTCCTTTCTTTAGGCAAGTGCATAAAATGTCATGTATACAAACAGAAATATCATGTTTGCTTGCCGCAGTTCCTCTAGTTTTCTCCCTAGAATACACGAATAGGAAGAACTGGTTTCTGCATGTGGCTCCAGTGATTGTTTCCCTGTAAAAAATTAAATGCTCCCTGATAAAAAAAAACGTTCAAAACAATAATGACCATTGATAATATCCAGAAAACACAAACACAGGGGCTGTGGCAATATCTGGGATTGAGATAGGCAAAACAAAACCGGATATTTCCGGTTTCATGCAGTCATATCCGGACAAAGTGGTGTGGAATTTGTATGCAATAGACCAAGCAAATCATAGTAAAATGGTTTTGGAGAAAAGCATACTCATTTCCTTAGGCAAGTGCATAAAATGTCATGTATACAAACAGAAATATCATGTTTGCTTGCCGCAGTTCCTCTAGGTTTCTCCCTAGAATACACGAATAGGAAGAACTGGTTTCTGCATGTGGAACCAGTGATTGTTTCCCTGTACAAAATTAAATGCTCACTGATAAAAAAAAAACGTTCAAAACAATAATGACCATTGATAATATCCAGAAAACACAAACAAAGAGGCTGTCGCAATATCTGTGATTGAGTTAGCCAAAACAAAAGCGGATATTTCCCCTTTCATCCAGTCATATCCGGACAAAGTGGTGTGGAATTTGTATGCAATAGACCAAGCAAATCATAGTAAAAATGGTTTTCGAGAAAAGCAAAATCCTTTCTTTAGGCAAGTGCATAAAATGTCATGTATACAAACAGAAATATCATGTTTGTTTGCCGCAGTTCTTCTAGCTTTCTCCTAGAAAATACGAATGTGTAGAGCTGGTGTCTCCATGTGGAACCAATTAGAGTTTCCCAGTACAAAATTAAATGTTCCCTGATAAAAAACATTCAAAACAATAAAGTCCTTTGATAATATCCAGAAAACACAAACACAGAGGCTGTCGCAATATCTGTGATTGAGTTAGCCAAAAAAAAGCGGATATTTCACCTTTCATCCAGTCATATCCAGACAAAGTGGTGTGGAATTTATATGCAATAGACCAAGCAAATCATAGTAAAATGGTTTTGGAGAAAAGCAAAGTCCTTTCTTTAGGCAAGTGCATAAAATGTCATGTATACAAACAGAGATATCATGTTTGTTTGCCGCAGTTCCTCTAGTTTTCTCCCTAGAATACACGAATAGGAAGAACTGGTTTCTGCATGTGGAACCAGTGATTGTTTCCCTGTACAAAATTAAATGCTCCCTGATAAAAACAAAACGTTCAAAACAATAATGACCAATGATAATATCCAGAAAACACAAACACAGGGGCTGTGGCAATATCTGGGATTGAGTTAGCCAAAACAAAACCGGATATTTCCGGTTTCATGCAGTCATATCCGGACAAAGTGGTGTGGAATTTGTATGCAATAGTCCAAGCAAATCATAGTAACATGGTTTTGGAGAAAAGCAAAGTCCTTTCTTTAGGCAAGTGCATAAAATGTCATGTATACAAACAGAAATATCATGTTTGCTTGCCGCAGTTCCTCTAGTTTTCTCCCAAGAATACAGGAATAGGAAGAACTGGTTTCTGCATGTGGATCCAGTGATTGTTTCCCTGTACAAAATTAAATGCTCCCTGATTAAAAAAAACGTTCAAAACCATAATGACCATTGATAATATCCAGAAAACACAAACACAGGGGCTGCGGCAATATCTGGGATTGAGTTAGCCAAAACAAAACCGGATATTTCCGGTTGCATGCAGTCATATCCGGACAAAGTGGTGTGGAATTTGTATGCAATAGACCAAGCAAATCATAGTAAAAATGGTTTTGGAGAAAAGCAAACTCCTTTCTTTAGGCAAGTGCATAAAATGTCATGTATACAAACAGAAATATCATGTTTGTTTGCCGCAGTTCTTCAAGCTTTCTCCTAGAAAATACGAATGTGTAGTGCTGGTGTCTCCATGTGGAACCAATTAGAGTTTCCCAGTACAAAAATAAATGTTCCCTGATAAAAAACATTCAAAACAATAAAGTCCTTTGATAATATCCAGAAAACACAAACACAGAGGCTGTCGCAATATCTGTGATTGAGTTAGCCAAAACAAAACCGGATATTTCCGGTTTCATGCAGTCATATCCGGACAAAGTGGTGTGGAATTTGTATGCAATAGACCAAGCAAATCATAGTAAAAATGGTTTTGGAGAAAAGCAAAGTCATTTCATTAGGCAGGTGCATAAAATGTCATGTATACAAACAGAATTATCATGTTTGTTTGCTGCAGTTCCTCTAGCATTTTCCGTATAATTTACAAATGTTTAGAGCTGGTTTCTCCATGTGGAACCACTGAGGGTTTCCCAGTACAAAATTAAATGTTCCCTGATAAAAAAAAATGTTTCAAAACAATAAAGTCCTTTGATAATATCCAGAAAACACAAACACAGGGGCTATGGCAATATCTGGGATTGAGGTAGCCAAAACAAAACCGGATATTTCCGGTTTCATCCAGTCATATCCGCACAAAGTGTTCTGGAATTCCTATGCAATGAACCGAGAAAATCACAGTAAAAATGGTTTTGCAGAAAAGCAAAGTCCTTTCTTTAGGCAAGTGCATAAAATGTCATGTATACAAACAGAAATATCATGTTTGCTTGCCGCAGTTCCTCTAGTTTTCTCCCTAGAATACACGAATAGGAAGAACTGGTTTCTGCATGTGGCTCCAGTGATTGTTTCCCTGTAAAAAATTAAATGCTCCCTGATAAAAAAAAACGTTCAAAACAATAATGACCATTGATAATATCCAGAAAACACAAACACAGGGGCTGTGGCAATATCTGGGATTGAGATAGGCAAAACAAAACCGGATATTTCCGGTTTCATGCAGTCATATCCGGACAAAGTGGTGTGGAATTTGTATGCAATAGACCAAGCAAATCATAGTAAAATGGTTTTGGAGAAAAGCATACTCATTTCCTTAGGCAAGTGCATAAAATGTCATGTATACAAACAGAAATATCATGTTTGCTTGCCGCAGTTCCTCTAGGTTTCTCCCTAGAATACACGAATAGGAAGAACTGGTTTCTGCATGTGGAACCAGTGATTGTTTCCCTGTACAAAATTAAATGCTCACTGATAAAAAAAAACGTTCAAAACAATAATGACCATTGATAATATCCAGAAAACACAAACAAAGAGGCTGTCGCAATATCTGTGATTGAGTTAGCCAAAACAAAAGCGGATATTTCCCCTTTCATC
Source organism: Lepus europaeus (assembly GCF_033115175.1). Taxonomy (NCBI): domain Eukaryota; kingdom Metazoa; phylum Chordata; class Mammalia; order Lagomorpha; family Leporidae; genus Lepus; species Lepus europaeus. The sequence continues at coordinate 36,689,192 of NC_084847.1, read as the reverse complement.
CAGTCATATCCGGACAAAGTGGTGTGGAATTTGTATGCAATAGACCAAGCAAATCATAGTAAAAATGGTTTTGGAGAAAAGCAAAATCCTTTCTTTAGGCAAGTGCATAAAATGTCATGTATACAAACAGAAATATCATGTTTGTTTGCCGCAGTTCTTCTAGCTTTCTCCTAGAAAATACGAATGTGTAGAGCTGGTGTCTCCATGTGGAACCAATTAGAGTTTCCCAGTACAAAATTAAATGTTCCCTGATAAAAAACATTCAAAACAATAAAGTCCTTTGATAATATCCAGAAAACACAAACACAGAGGCTGTCGCAATATCTGTGATTGAGTTAGCCAAAAAAAAGCGGATATTTCACCTTTCATCCAGTCATATCCAGACAAAGTGGTGTGGAATTTATATGCAATAGACCAAGCAAATCATAGTAAAATGGTTTTGGAGAAAAGCAAAGTCCTTTCTTTAGGCAAGTGCATAAAATGTCATGTATACAAACAGAGATATCATGTTTGTTTGCCGCAGTTCCTCTAGTTTTCTCCCTAGAATACACGAATAGGAAGAACTGGTTTCTGCATGTGGAACCAGTGATTGTTTCCCTGTACAAAATTAAATGCTCCCTGATAAAAACAAAACGTTCAAAACAATAATGACCAATGATAATATCCAGAAAACACAAACACAGGGCCTGTGGCAATATCTGGGATTGAGTTAGCCAAAACAAAACCGGATATTTCCGGTTTCATCCAGTCATATCCGCACAAAGTGTTCTGGAATTCCTATGCAATAGACCAAGCAAATCATAGTAAAAATGGTTTTGGAGAAAAGCAAACTCCTTTTTTCAGGCAAGTGCATAAAATGTCATGTATACAAACAGATATATCATTTTTGTTTGCAGCAGTTCCTCTAGATTCCGGCTTAGAAAATACGAATGTGTAGAGCTGGTGTGTCCATGTGGAACCACTGAGTGTTTCCCAGAACAAAATTAAATGTTCCCTGATAAAAAAAAATTCAAAACAATAATGACCATTGATAATATCCAGAAAACACAAACACAGAGGCTGTGGCAATCTGGGATTGAGTTAGCCAAAACAAAACCGGATATTTCCGGTTTCATGCAGTCATATCCGGACAAAGTGGTGTGGAATTTGTATGCAATAGACCAAGCAAATCATAGTAAAAATGGTTTTGGAGAAAAGCAAACTCCTTCCTTTAGCAAAGTGCATAAAATGTCATGTATACAAACAGAAATATCATGTTTGTTTGCCGCAGTTCTTCTAGCTTTCTCCTAGAAAATACGAATGTGTAGAGCTGGTGTCTCCATGTGGAACCAATTAGAGTTTCCCAGTACAAAATTAAATGTTCCCTGATAAAAAACATTCAAAACAATAAAGTCCTATGAAAATATCCAGAAAACACAAACACAGAGGCTGTCGCAATATCTGTGATTGAGTTAGCCAAAACAAAAGCGGATATTTCCCCTTTCATCCAGTCATATCTGGACAAAGTGGTGTGGAATTTGTATGCAATAGACCAAGCAAATCATAGTAAAAATGGTTTTGGAGAAAAGCAAAGTCATTTCATTAGGCAGGTGCATAAAATGTCATGTATACAAACAGAATTATCATGTTTGTTTGCTGCAGTTCCTCTAGCATTCTCCGTATAATATACAAATGTTTAGAGTTGGTTTCTCCATGTGGAACCACTGAGGGTTTCCCAGTACAAAATTAAATGTTCCCTGATAAAAAAAAATGTTTCAAAACAATAAAGTCCTTTGATAATATCCAGAAAACACAAACACAGGGGCTGTGCCAATATCTGGGATTGAGTTAGCCAAAACAAAACCGGATATTTCCGGTTTCATGCAGTCATATCCGGACAAAGTGTTCTGGAATGCCTATGCAATGAACCGAGAAAATCATAGTAAAAATGGTTTTGGAGAAAAGCAAAGTCCTTTCTTTAGGCAAGTGCATAAAATGTCATGTATACAAACAGAAATATCCTGTTTGTTTGCCGAAGTTCCTCTAGTTTTCTCCCTAGAATACACGAATAGGAAGAACTGGTTTCTGCATGTGGATCCAGTGATTGTTTCCCTGTAAAAAATTAAATGCTCCCTGATTTAAAAAAAACGTTCCAAACAATAATGACCATTGATAATATCCAGAAAACACAAACACAGGGGCTGTGGCAATATCTGGGATTGAGTTAGCCAAAACAAAACCGGATATTTCCGGTTTCATGCAGTCATATCCGGACAAAGTGGTGTGGAATTTGTACGCAATAGACCAAGCAAATCATAGTAAAAATGGTTTTGGAGAAAAGCATACTCATTTCTTTAGGCAAGTGCATAAAATGTCATGTATACAAACAGAAATATCATGTTTGCTTGCCGCAGTTCCTCTAGTTTTCTCCCAAGAATACACGAATAGGAAGAACTGGTTTCTGCATGTGGAATCAGTGATTGTTTCCCTGTACAAAATTAAATGCTCACTGATAAAAAAAACGTTCAAAACAATAATGACCATTGATAATATCCAGAAAAAAAAAACACAGGGGCTGTGGCAATATCTGGGATTGAGTTAGCCAAATCAAAACCGGATATTTCCGGTTTCATGCAGTCATATCCGGACAAAGTGGTGTGGAATTTGTATGCAATAGACCAAGCAAATCATAGTAAAAATGGTTTTGGAGAAAAGCAAACTCCTTTCTTTAGGCAAGTGCATAAAATGTCATGTACAACAACAGAAACATCATGTTTGTTTGCCGCAGTTCTTCTAGCTTTCTCCTAGAAAATACGAATGTGTAGAGCTGGTGTCTCCATGTGGGACCAATTAGAGTTTCCCAGTACAAAATTAAATGTTCCCTGATAAAAAAAAATTCAAAACAATAATGACCATTGATAATATCCAGAAAACACAAAAACAGAGGCTGTGGCAATCTGGGATTGAGTTAGCCAAAACAAAACCGGATATTTCCGGTTTCATGCAGTCATATCCGGACAAAGTGGTGTGGAATTTGTATGCAATAGACCACGCAAATCATAGTAAAAATGGTTTTGGAGAAAAGCAAACTCCTTTCTTCAGGCAAGTGCATAAAATGTCATGTATACAAACAGAAATATCATGTTTGTTTGCCGCCGTTCCTCTAGATTTCTCCCTGGAATACCCGAATAGGAAGAACTGGTTTCTGCATGTGGATCCAGTGATTGTTTCCCAGTACAAAATTCAGTGCTCCCTGATAAAAAAAAAAACGTTCAAAACAATAATGACCATTGATAATATCCAGAAAACACAAACACAGAGGCTGTTGCAATCTGGGATTGAGTTAGCCAAAACAAAACCGGATATTTCCGGTTTCATGCAGTCATATCCGGACAAAATGGTGTGGAATTTGTATGCAATAGACCAAGCAAATCATAGTAAAAATGGTTTTGGAGAAAAGCAAAGTCCTTTCTTTAGGCAGGTGCATAAAATGTCATGTATACAAACAGAAATATCATGTTTGTCGCAGTTCCTCTAGTTTCTCGCTTAGAAAATACGAATGTGTAGAGCTGGTGTCTCCATGTGGAACCACTGAGTGTTTCCCAGTACAAAATTTAATGTTCCCTGATAAAAAGAAAATGTTTCAAAACAATAAAGTCCTTTGATAATATCCAGAAAACACAAACACAGGGGCTGTGGCAATATCTGGGATTGAGTTAGCCAAAACAAAACTGGATATTTCCGGTTTCATCCAGTCATATCCGGACAAAGTGTTCTGGAATTCCTATGCAATGAACCGAGAAAATCACAGTAAAAATGGTTTTGGAGAAAAGCAAAGTCCTTTCTTTAGGCAAGTGCATAAAATGTCATGTATACAAACAGAAATATCATGTTTGTTTGCCGCAGTTCCTCTAGTTTTCTCCCTAGAATACCCGAATAAGAAGAACTGGTTTCTGCATGTGGATCCAGTGATTGTTTCCCTGTAAAAAATTAAATGCTCCCTGATAAAAAAAGACGTTCAAAACAATAATGACCATTGATCATATCCAGAAAACACAAACACAGGGGCTGTGGCAATATCTGGGATTGAGATAGGCAAAACAAAACCGGATATTTCCGGTTTCATGCAGTCATATCCGGACAAAGTGGTGTGGAATTTGTATGCAATAGTCCAAGCAAATCATAGTAACATGGTTTTGGAGAAAAGCAAAGTCCTTTCTTTAGGCAAGTGCATAAAATGTCATGTATACAAACAGAAATATCATGTTTGCTTGCCGCAGTTCCTCTAGTTTTCTCCCAAGAATACAGGAATAGGAAGAACTGGTTTCTGCATGTGGATCCAGTGATTGTTTCCCTGTACAAAATTAAATGCTCCCTGATTAAAAAAAACGTTCAAAACCATAATGACCATTGATAATATCCAGAAAACACAAACACAGGGGCTGCGGCAATATCTGGGATTGAGTTAGCCAAAACAAAACCGGATATTTCCGGTTTCATGCAGTCATATCCGGACAAAGTGGTGTGGAATTTGTATGCAATAGACCAAGCAAATCATAGTAAAAATGGTTTTGGAGAAAAGCAAACTCCTTTCTTTAGGCAAGTGCATAAAATGTCATGTATACAAACAGAAATATCATGTTTGCTTTCCGCAGTTCCTCTAGTTTTCTCCCTAGAATACACGAATAGGAAGTACTGGTTTCTGCATGTGGAATCAGTGATTGTTTCCCTGTACAAAATTAAATGCTCACTGATAAAAAAAACGTTCAAAACAATAATGACCAGTGGTAATATCCAGAAAACACAAACACAGAGGCTGTGGCAATATCTGGGATTGAGTTACCAAAACAAAACCGGATATTTCCGGTTTCATGCAGTCATATCCGGACAAAGTGGTGTGGAGTTTGTATGCAATAGACCAAGCAAATAATAGTAAAAATGGTTTTGGAGAAAAGCAAACTCCTTTCTTTAGGCAAGTGCATAAAATGTCATGTATACAAACAGAAATATCATGTTTGTTTGCCACAGTTCTTCTAGCTTTCTCCTAGAAAATACGAATGTGTAGAGCTGGTGTCTCCATGTGGAACCAATTAGAGTTTCCCAGTACAAAATTAAATGTTCCCTGATAAAAAACATTCAAAACAATAAAGTCCTTTGATAATATCCAGAAAACACAAACACAGAGGCTGTCACAATATCTGTGATTGAGTTAGCCAAAAAAAAGCGAATATTTCCCCTTTCATCCAGTCATATCCGGACAAAGTGGTGTGGAATTTATATACAATAGACCAAGCAAATCATAGTAAAATGGTTTTGGAGAAAAGCAAAGTCCTTTCTTTAGGCAAGTGCATAAAATGTCATGTATACAAACAGAGATATCATGTTTGTTTGCCGCAGTTCCTCTAGTTTTCGCCCCAGAATACACGAATAGGAAGAAATGGTTTCTCCATGTGGAACTACTGATTGTTTCCCTGTACAAAATTAAATGCTCACTGATTAAAAAAAAGTTCAAAATCATAATGACCATTGATAATATCCAGAAAACACAAACACAGGGGCTGCGGCAATATCTGGGATTGAGTTAACCAAAACAAAACCGGATATTTCCGGTTTCATGCAGTCATATCCGGACAAAGTGGTGTGGAATTTGTATGAAATAGACCAAGGAAATCATAGTAAAAATGGTTTTGGAGAAAAGCAAACTCCTTTCTTTAGGAAAGTGCATAAAATGTCATGTATACAAACAGAAATATCATGTTTGTTTGCCGCAGTTCCTCTAGTTTCTCGCTTAGAAAATACGAATGTGTAGAGCTGGAGTCTCCATGTGGAACCACTGAGTGTTTCCCAGTACAAAATTAAATGTTCCCTGATAAAAAAATTCAAAACAATAATGACCATTGATAATATCCAGAAAACACAAACACAGAGGCTGTGGCAATCTGGGATTGAGTTAGCCAAAACAAAACCGGATATTTCCGGTTTCATGCAGTCATATCCGGACAAAGTGGTGTGGAATTTGTATGCAATAGACCAAGCAAATCATAGTAAAAATGGTTTTGGAGAAAAGCAAACTCCTTTCTTCAGGCAAGTGCATAAAATGTCATGTATACAAACAGAAATATCATGTTTGTTTGCCGCCGTTCCTCTAGATTTCTCCCTAGAATACCCGAATAGGAAGAACTGGTTTCTGCATGTGGATCCAGTGATTGTTTCCCTGTACAAAATTAAATGCTCCCTGATAAAAAAAAAACGTTCAAAACAATAATGACCATTGATAATATCCAGAAAACACAAACACAGAGGCTGTGGCAATCTGGGATTGAGTTAGCCAAAACAAAACCGGATATTTCCGGTTTCATGCAGTCATATCCGGACAAAGTGGTGTGGAATTTGTATGCAATAGACCAAGCAAATCATAGTAAAAATGGTTTTGGAGAAAAGCAAAGTCCTTTCTTTAGGCAGGTGCATAAAATGTCATGTATACAAACAGAAATATCATGTTTGTTTGTCGCAGTTCCTCTAGTTTCTTGCTTAGAAAGTACGAATGTGTAGAGCTGGTGTCTCCATGTGGAACCACTGAGTGTTTCCCAGTACAAAATTAAATGTTCCCTGATAAAAAAAATGTTTCAAAACAATAAAGTCCTTTGATAATATCCAGAAAACACAAACACAGGGGCTGTGGCAATATCTGGGATTGAGTTAGCCAAAAAACCGGATATTTCCAGTTTCATGCAGTCATATCCGGACAAAGTGGTGTGGAATTTGTATGCAATAGACCAAGCAAATCATAGTAAAATGGTTTTGGAGAAAAGCAAACTCCTTTCTTTAGGCAAGTGCATAAAATGTCATGTATACAAACAGAAATATCATGTTTGCTTGCCGCAGTTCCTCTAGTTTTCTCCCAAGAATACAGGAATAGGAAGAACTGGTTTTTGCATGTGGAACCAGTGATTGTTTCCCAGTACAAAATTAAATGCTCCCTGATTAAAAAAAACGTTCAAAACCATAATGACTATTGATAATATCCAGAAAACACAAACACAGGGGCTGTGGCAATATCTGGGATTGAGTTAGCCAAAAGAAAACCGGATATTTCCGGTTTCATGCAGTCATATCCGGACAAAGTGGTGTGGAATTTGTATGCAATAGACCAAGCAAATCATAGTAAAAATGGTTTTGGAGAAAAGCATACTCATTTCTTTGGCAAGTGCATAAAATGTCATGTATACAAACAGAAATATCATGTTTGCTTGCCGCAGTTCCTCTAGGTTTCTCCCTAGAATACACGAATAGGAAGAACTGGTTTCTGCATGTGGAACCAGTGATTGTTTCCCTGTACAAAATTAAATGCTCACTGATAAAAAAAACATTCAAAACAATAATGACCATTGATAATATCCAGAAAACACAAACACAGGGGCTGTGGCAATATCTGGGATTGAGTTAGCCAAAACAAAACCGGATATTTCCGGTTTCATGCAGTCATATCCGGACAAAGTGGTGTGGAATTTGTATGCAATAGACCAAGCAAATCATAGTAAAAATGGTTTTGGAGAAAAGCAAACTCCTTTCTTTAGGCAAGTGCATAAAATGTCATGTATACAAACAGAAATATCATGTTTGTTTGCCGCAGTTCTTCTAGCTTTCTCCTAGAAAATACGAATGTGTAGAGCTGGTGTCTCCATGTGGAACCAATTAGAGTTTCCCAGTACAAAATTAAATGTTCCCTGATAAAAAACATTCAAAACAATAAAGTCCTTTGATAATATCCAGAAAACACAAACACAGAGGCTGTCGCAATATCTGTGATTGAGTTAGCCAAAACAAAAGCGGATATTTCCCCTTTCATCCAGTCATATCCGGACAAAGTGGTGTGGAATTTATATGCAATAGACCAAGCAAATCATAGTAAAAATGGTTTTGGAGAAAAGCAAAGTCATTTCATTAGGCAGGTGCATAAAATGTCATGTATACAAACAGAATTATCATGTTTGTTTGCTGCAGTTCCTCTAGCATTCTCCGTATAATTTACAAATGTTTAGAGCTGGTTTCTCCATGTGGAACCACTGAGGGTTTCCCAGTACAAAATTAAATGTTCCCTGATAAAAAACATTCAAAACAATAAAGTCCTTTGATAATATCCAGAAAACACAAACACAGGGGCTGTGGCAATATCTGGGATTGAGTTAGCCAAAACAAAACCGGATATTTCCGGTTTCATCCAGTCATATCCGGACAAAGTGTTCTGGAATTCCTATGCAATGTACCGAGAAAATCACAGTAAAAAATGGTTTTGGAGAAAAGCAAAGTCCTTTCTTTAGGCAAGTGCATAAAATGTCATGTATACAAACAGAAATATCATGTTTGCTTGCCGCAGTTCCTCTAGTTTTCTCCCTAGAATACACGAATAGGAAGAACTGGTTTCTGCATGTGGATCCAGTGATTGTTTCCCTGTACAAAATTAAATGCTCCCTGATAAAAAAAAACGTTCAAAACAATAATGACCATTGATAATATCCAGAAAACACAAACACAGGGGCTGTGGCAATATCTGGGATTGAGATAGGCAAAACAAAACCGGATATTTCCGGTTTCATGCAGTCATATCCGGACAAAGTGGTGTGGAATTTGTATGCAATAGACCAAGCAAATCATAGTAAAATGGTTTTGGAGAAAAGCAAACTCCTTTCTTTAGGCAAGTGCATAAAATGTCATGTATACAAACAGAAATATCATGTTTGCTTGCCGCAGTTCCTCTAGTTTTCTCCCAAGAATACAGGAATAGGAAGAACTGGTTTTTGCATGTGGAACCAGTGATTGTTTCCCTGTACAAAATTAAATGCTCCCTGATTAAAAAAACGTTCAAAACCATAATGACTATTGATAATATCCAGAAAACACAAACACAGGGGCTGTGGCAATATCTGGGATTGAGTTAGCCAAAACAAAACCGGATATTTCCGGTTTCATGCAGTCATATCCGGACAAAGTGGTGTGGAATTTGTATGCAATAGACCAAGCAAATCATAGTAAAAATGGTTTTGGAGAAAAGCATACTCATTTCTTTAGGCAAGTGCATAAAATGTCATGTATACAAACAGAAATATCATGTTTGCTTGCCGCAGTTCCTCTAGGTTTCTCCCTAGAATACACGAATAGGAAGAACTGGTTTCTGCATGTGGAACCAGTGATTGTTTCCCTGTACAAAATTAAATGCTCCCTGATTAAAAAAAACGTTCAAAACCATAATGACTATTGATAATATCCAGAAAACACAAACACAGGGGCTGTGGCAATATCTGGGATTGAGTTAGCCAAAAGAAAACCGGATATTTCCGGTTTCATGCAGTCATATCCGGACAAAGTGGTGTGGAATTTGTATGCAATAGACCAAGCAAATCATAGTAAAAATGGTTTTGGAGAAAAGCATACTCATTTCTTTGGCAAGTGCATAAAATGTCATGTATACAAACAGAAATATCATGTTTGCTTGCCGCAGTTCCTCTAGGTTTCTCCCTAGAATACACGAATAGGAAGAACTGGTTTCTGCATGTGGAACCAGTGATTGTTTCCCTGTACAAAATTAAATGCTCACTGATAAAAAAAACATTCAAAACAATAATGACCATTGATAATATCCAGAAAACACAAACACAGGGGCTGTGGCAATATCTGGGATTGAGTTAGCCAAAACAAAACCGGATATTTCCGGTTTCATGCAGTCATATCCGGACAAAGTGGTGTGGAATTTGTATGCAATAGACCAAGCAAATCATAGTAAAAATGGTTTTGGAGAAAAGCAAACTCCTTTCTTTAGGCAAGTGCATAAAATGTCATGTATACAAACAGAAATATCATGTTTGTTTGCCGCAGTTCTTCTAGCTTTCTCCTAGAAAATACGAATGTGTAGAGCTGGTGTCTCCATGTGGAACCAATTAGAGTTTCCCAGTACAAAATTAAATGTTCCCTGATAAAAAACATTCAAAACAATAAAGTCCTTTGATAATATCCAGAAAACACAAACACAGAGGCTGTCGCAATATCTGTGATTGAGTTAGCCAAAACAAAAGCGGATATTTCCCCTTTCATCCAGTCATATCCGGACAAAGTGGTGTGGAATTTATATGCAATAGACCAAGCAAATCATAGTAAAAATGGTTTTGGAGAAAAGCAAAGTCATTTCATTAGGCAGGTGCATAAAATGTCATGTATACAAACAGAATTATCATGTTTGTTTGCTGCAGTTCCTCTAGCATTCTCCGTATAATTTACAAATGTTTAGAGCTGGTTTCTCCATGTGGAACCACTGAGGGTTTCCCAGTACAAAATTAAATGTTCCCTGATAAAAAACATTCAAAACAATAAAGTCCTTTGATAATATCCAGAAAACACAAACACAGGGGCTGTGGCAATATCTGGGATTGAGTTAGCCAAAACAAAACCGGATATTTCCGGTTTCATCCAGTCATATCCGGACAAAGTGTTCTGGAATTCCTATGCAATGAACCGAGAAAATCACAGTAAAAAATGGTTTTGGAGAAAAGCAAAGTCCTTTCTTTAGGCAAGTGCATAAAATGTCATGTATACAAACAGAAATATCATGTTTGCTTGCCGCAGTTCCTCTAGTTTTCTCCCTAGAATACACGAATAGGAAGAACTGGTTTCTGCATGTGGATCCAGTGATTGTTTCCCTGTACAAAATTAAATGCTCCCTGATAAAAAAAAACGTTCAAAACAATAATGACCATTGATAATATCCAGAAAACACAAACACAGGGGCTGTGGCAATATCTGGGATTGAGATAGGCAAAACAAAACCGGATATTTCCGGTTTCATGCAGTCATATCCGGACAAAGTGGTGTGGAATTTGTATGCAATAGACCAAGCAAATCATAGTAAAATGGTTTTGGAGAAAAGCAAACTCCTTTCTTTAGGCAAGTGCATAAAATGTCATGTATACAAACAGAAATATCATGTTTGCTTGCCGCAGTTCCTCTAGTTTTCTCCCAAGAATACAGGAATAGGAAGAACTGGTTTTTGCATGTGGAACCAGTGATTGTTTCCCTGTACAAAATTAAATGCTCCCTGATTAAAAAAACGTTCAAAACCATAATGACTATTGATAATATCCAGAAAACACAAACACAGGGGCTGTGGCAATATCTGGGATTGAGTTAGCCAAAACAAAACCGGATATTTCCGGTTTCATGCAGTCATATCCGGACAAAGTGGTGTGGAATTTGTATGCAATAGACCAAGCAAATCATAGTAAAAATGGTTTTGGAGAAAAGCATACTCATTTCTTTAGGCAAGTGCATAAAATGTCATGTATACAAACAGAAATATCATGTTTGCTTGCCGCAGTTCCTCTAGGTTTCTCCCTAGAATACACGAATAGGAAGAACTGGTTTCTGCATGTGGAACCAGTGATTGTTTCCCTGTACAAAATTAAATGCTCCCTGATTAAAAAAAACGTTCAAAACCATAATGACTATTGATAATATCCAGAAAACACAAACACAGGGGCTGTGGCAATATCTGGGATTGAGTTAGCCAAAAGAAAACCGGATATTTCCGGTTTCATGCAGTCATATCCGGACAAAGTGGTGTGGAATTTGTATGCAATAGACCAAGCAAATCATAGTAAAAATGGTTTTGGAGAAAAGCATACTCATTTCTTTGGCAAGTGCATAAAATGTCATGTATACAAACAGAAATATCATGTTTGCTTGCCGCAGTTCCTCTAGGTTTCTCCCTAGAATACACGAATAGGAAGAACTGGTTTCTGCATGTGGAACCAGTGATTGTTTCCCTGTATAAAATTAAATGCTCACTGATAAAAAAAACATTCAAAACAATAATGACCATTGATAATATCCAGAAAACACAAACACAGGGGCTGTGGCAATATCTGGGATTGGGTTAGCCAAAACAAAACCGGATATTTCCGGTTTCATGCAGTCATATCCGGACAAAGTGGTGTGGAATTTGTATGCAATAGACCAAGCAAATCATAGTAAAAATGGTTTTGGAGAAAAGCAAACTCCTTTCTTTAGGCAAGTGCATAAAATGTCATGTATACAAACAGAAATATCATGTTTGTTTGCCGCAGTTCTTCTAGCTTTCTCCTAGAAAATACGAATGTGTAGAGCTGGTGTCTCCATGTGGAACCAATTAGAGTTTCCCAGTACAAAATTAAATGTTCCCTGATAAAAAACATTCAAAACAATAAAGTCCTTTGATAATATCCAGAAAACACAAACACAGAGGCTGTCGCAATATCTGTGATTGAGTTAGCCAAAACAAAAGCGGATATTTCCCCTTTCATCCAGTCATATCCGGACAAAGTGGTGTGGAATTTATATGCAATAGACCAAGCAAATCATAGTAAAAATGGTTTTGGAGAAAAGCAAAGTCATTTCATTAGGCAGGTGCATAAAATGTCATGTATACAAACAGAAATATCATGTTTGTTTGCTGCAGTTCCTCTAGCATTCTCCGTATAATTTACAAATGTTTAGAGCTGGTTTCTCTATGTGGAACCACTGAGGGTTTCCCAGTACAAAATTAAATGTTCCCTGATAAAAAACATTCAAAACAATAAAGTCCTTTGATAATATCCAGAAAACACAAACACAGGGGCTGTGGCAATATCTGGGATTGAGTTAGCCAAAACAAAACCGGATATTTCCGGTTTCATCCAGTCATATCCGGACAAAGTGTTCTGGAATTCCTATGCAATGAACCGAGAAAATCACAGTAAAAAATGGTTTTGGAGAAAAGCAAAGTCCTTTCTTTAGGCAAGTGCATAAAATGTCATGTATACAAACAGAAATATCATGTTTGCTTGCCGCAGTTCCTCTAGTTTTCTCCCTAGAATACACGAATAGGAAGAACTGGTTTCTGCATGTGGATCCAGTGATTGTTTCCCTGTACAAAATTAAATGCTCCCTGATAAAAAAAAACGTTCAAAACAATAATGACCATTGATAATATCCAGAAAACACAAACACAGGGGCTGTGGCAATATCTGGGATTGAGATAGGCAAAACAAAACCGGATATTTCCGGTTTCATGCAGTCATATCCGGACAAAGTGGTGTGGAATTTGTATGCAATAGACCAAGCAAAGCATAGTAAAATGGTTTTGGAGAAAAGCAAACTCCTTTCTTTAGGCAAGTGCATAAAATGTCATGTATACAAACAGAAATATCATGTTTGCTTGCCGCAGTTCCTCTAGTTTTCTCCCAAGAATACAGGAATAGGAAGAACTGGTTTTTGCATGTGGAACCAGTGATTGTTTCCCTGTACAAAATTAAATGCTCCCTGATTAAAAAAACGTTCAAAACCATAATGACTATTGATAATATCCAGAAAACACAAACACAGGGGCTGTGGCAATATCTGGGATTGAGTTAGCCAAAACAAAACCGGATATTTCCGGTTTCATGCAGTCATATCCGGACAAAGTGGTGTGGAATTTGTATGCAATAGACCAAGCAAATCATAGTAAAAATGGTTTTGGAGAAAAGCATACTCATTTCTTTAGGCAAGTGCATAAAATGTCATGTATACAAACAGAAATATCATGTTTGCTTGCCGCAGTTCCTCTAGGTTTCTCCCTAGAATACACGAATAGGAAGAACTGGTTTCTGCATGTGGAACCAGTGATTGTTTCCCTGTACAAAATTAAATGCTCACTGATAAAAAAAAACATTCAAAACAATAATGACCATTGATAATATCCAGAAAACACAAACACAGGGGCTGTGGCAATATCTGGGATTGAGTTAGCCAAAACAAAACCGGATATTTCCGGTTTCATGCAGTCATATCCGGACAAAGTGGTGTGGAATTTGTATGCAATAGACCAAGCAAATCATAGTAAAAATGGTTTTGGAGAAAAGCAAACTCCTTTCTTTAGGCAAGTGCATAAAATGTCATGTATACAAACAGAAATATCATGTTTGTTTGCCGCAGTTCTTCTAGCTTTCTCCTAGAAAATACGAATGTGTAGAGCTGGTGTCTCCATGTGGAACCAATTAGAGTTTCCCAGTACAAAATTAAATGTTCCCTGATAAAAAACATTCAAAACAATAAAGTCCTTTGATAATATCCAGAAAACACAAACACAGAGGCTGTCGCAATATCTGTGATTGAGTTAGCCAAAAAAAAGCGGATATTTCCCCTTTCATCCAGTCATATCCGGACAAAGTGGTGTGGAATTTATATGCAATAGACCAAGCAAATCATAGTAAAATGGTTTTGGAGAAAAGCAAAGTCCTTTCTTTAGGCAAGTGCATAAAATGTCATGTATACAAACAGAGATATCATGTTTGTTTGCCCCAGTTCCTCTAGTTTTCTCCCTAGAATACACGAATAGGAAGAACTGGTTTCTGCATGTGGCTCCAGTGATTGTTTCCCTGTAAAAAATTAAATGCTCCCTGATAAAAAAAAACGTTCAAAACAATAATGACCATTGATAATATCCAGAAAACACAAACACAGGGGCTGTGGCAATATCTGGGATTGAGTTAGCCAAAACAAAACCGGATATTTCCGGTTTCATGCAGTCATATCCGGACAAAGTGGTGTGGAATTTGTATGCAATAGACCAAGCAAATCATAGTAAAAATGGTTTTGGAGAAAAGCAGACTCCTTTCTTTAGGCAAGTGCATAAAATGTCATGTATACAAACAGAAATATCATGTTTGTTTGCCGCAGTTCCTCTAGATTCTGGCTTAGAAAATACGAATGTGTAGAGCTGGTGTGTCCATGTGGAACCACTGAGTGTTTCCCAGAACAACATTAAATGTTCCCTGATAAAAAAAAATTCAAAACAATAATGACCATTGATAATATCCAGAAAACACAAAAACAGAGGCTGTGGCAATCTGGGATTGAGTTAGCCAAAACAAAACCGGATATTTCCGGTTTCATGCAGTCATATCTGGACAAAGTGGTGTGGAATTTGTATGCAATAGACCAAGCAAATCATAGTAAAAATGGTTTTGGAGAAAAGCAAACTCCTTTCTTTAGGCAAGTGCATAAAATATCATGTATACAAACAGAAATATCATGTTTGTTTGCCGCAGTTCTTCAAGCTTTCTCCTAGAAAATACGAATGTGTAGAGCTGGTGTCTCCATGTGGAACCAATTAGAGTTTCCCAGTACAAAAATAAATGTTCCCTGATAAAAAACATTCAAAACAATAAAGTCCTTTGATAATATCCAGAAAACACAAACACAGAGGCTGTCGCAATATCTGTGATTGAGTTAGCCAAAACAAAACCGGATATTTCCGGTTTCATGCAGTCATATCCGGACAAAGTGGTGTGGAATTTGTATGCAATAGACCAAGCAAATCATAGTAAAATGGTTTTGGAGAAAAGCAAACTCCTTTCTTTAGGCAAGTGCATAAAATATCATGTATACAAACAGAAATATCATGTTTGTTTGCCGCAGTTCTTCTAGCTTTCTCCTAGAAAATACGAATGTGTAGAGCTGGTGTCTCCATGTGGAACCAATTAGAGTTTCCCAGTACAAAATTAAATGTTCCCTGATAAAAAACATTCAAAACAATAAAGTCCTTTGATAATATCCAGAAAACACAAACACAGAGGCTGTCGCAATATCTGTGATTGAGTTAGCCAAAACAAAAGCGGATATTTCCCCTTTCATCCAGTCATATCCGGACAAAGTGGTGTGGAATTTGTATGCAATAGACCAAGCAAATCATAGTAAAAATGGTTTTGGAGAAAGCAAAGTCATTTCATTAGGCAGGTGCATAAAATGTCATGTATACAAACAGAATAATCATGTTTGTTTGCTGCAGTTCCTCTAGCATTTTCCGTATAATTTACAAATGTTTAGAGCTGGTTTCTCCATGTGGAACCACTGAGGGTTTCCCAGTACAAAATTAAATGTTCCCTGATAAAAAAAAATGTTTCAAAACAATAAAGTCCTTTGATAATATTCAGAAAACACAAACACAGGGGCTATGGCAATATCTGGGATTGAGGTAGCCAAAACAAAACCGGATATTTCCGGTTTCATCCAGTCATATCCGCACAAAGTGTTCTGGAATTCCTATGCAATGAACCGAGAAAATCACAGTAAAAATGGTTTTGCAGAAAAGCAAAGTCCTTTCTTTAGGCAAGTGCATAAAATGTCATGTATACAAACAGAAATATCATGTTTGCTTGCCGCAGTTCCTCTAGTTTTCTCCCTAGAATACACGAATAGGAAGAACTGGTTTCTGCATGTGGCTCCAGTGATTGTTTCCCTGTAAAAAATTAAATGCTCCCTGATAAAAAAAAACGTTCAAAACAATAATGACCATTGATAATATCCAGAAAACACAAACACAGGGGCTGTGGCAATATCTGGGATTGAGATAGGCAAAACAAAACCGGATATTTCCGGTTTCATGCAGTCATATCCGGACAAAGTGGTGTGGAATTTGTATGCAATAGACCAAGCAAATCATAGTAAAATGGTTTTGGAGAAAAGCAAACTCCTATCTTTAGGCAAGTGCATAAAATGTCATGTATACAAACAGAAATATCATGTTTGCTTGCCGCAGTTCCTCTAGTTTTCTCCCAAGAATACAGGAATAGGAAGAACTGGTTTCTGCATGTGGAACCAGTGATTGTTTCCGTGTACAAAATTAAATGCTCCCTGATTAAAAAAAAGTTCAAAACCATAATGACCATTGATAATATCCAGAAAACACAAACACAGGGGCTGTGGCAATATCTGGGATTGAGTTAGCCAAAACAAAAGCAGATATTTCCCCTTTCATCCAGTCATATCCGGACAAAGTGGTGTGGAATTTGTATGCAATAGACCAAGCAAATCATAGTAAAAATGGTTTTGGAGAAAAGCATACTCATTTCTTTAGGCAAGTGCATAAAATGTCATGTATACAAACAGAAATATCATGTTTGCTTGCCGCAGTTCCTCTAGGTTTCTCCCTAGAATACACGAATAGGAAGAACTGGTTTCTGCATGTGGAACCAGTGATTGTTTCCCTGTACCAAATTAAATGCTCACTGATAAAAAAAAAACGTTCAAAACAATAATGACCATTGATAATATCCAGAAAACACAAACAAAGAGGCTGTCGCAATATCTGTGATTGAGTTAGCCAAAACAAAAGCGGATATTTCCCCTTTCATCCAGTCATATCCGGACAAAGTGGTGTGGAATTTGTATGCAATAGACCAAGCAAATCATAGTAAAAATGGTTTTGGAGAAAAGCAAACTCAATTCTTTAGGCAAGTGCATAAAATGTCATGTATACAAAAAGAAATATCATGTTTGTTTGCCGCAGTTCTTCTAGCTTTCTCCTAGAAAATACGAATGTGTAGAGCTGGTGTCTCCATGTGGAACCAATTAGAGTTTCCCAGTACAAAATTAAATGTTCCCTGATAAAAAACATTCAAAACAATAAAGTCCTTTGATAATATCCAGAAAACACAAACACAGACGCTGTCGCAATATCTGTGATTGAGTTAGCCAAAAAAAAGCGGATATTTCCCCTTTCATCCAGTCATATCCGGACAAAGTGGTGTGGAATTCATATGCAATAGACCAAGCAAATCATAGTAAAATGGTTTTGGAGAAAAGCAAAGTCCTTTCTTTAGGCAAGTGCATAAAATGTCATGTATACAAACAGAGATATCATGTTTGTTTGCCGCAGTTCCTCTAGTTTTCTCCCTAGAATACACGAATAGGAAGAACTGGTTTCTGCATGTGGAACCAGTGATTGTTTCCCTGTACAAAATTAAATGCTCCCTGATAAAAACAAAACGTTCAAAACAATAATGACCATTGATAATATCCAGAAAACACAAACACAGGGGCTGTGGCAATATCTGGGATTGAGTTAGCCAAAACAAAACTGGATATTTCCGGTTTCATGCAGTCATATCCGGACAAAGTGGTGTGGAATTTGTATGCAATAGACCAAGCAAATCATAGTAAAAATGGTTTTGGAGAAAAGCAGACTCCTTTCTTTAGGCAAGTGCATAAAATGTCATGTATACAAACAGAAATATCATGTTTGTTTGCGGCAGTTCCTCTAGATTCTGGCTTAGAAAATACGAATGTGTAGAGCTGGTGTGTCCATGTGGAACCACTGAGTGTTTCCCAGAACAACATTAAATGTTCCCTGATAAAAAAAAAATTCAAAACAATAATGACCATTGATAATATCCAGAAAACACAAAAACAGAGGCTGTGGCAATCTGGGATTGAGTTAGCCAAAACAAAACCGGATATTTCCGGTTTCATGCAGTCATATCCGGACAAAGTGGTGTGGAATTTGTATGCAATAGACCAAGCAAATCATAGTAAAAATGGTTTTGGAGAAAAGCAAACTCCTTTCTTTAGGCAAGTGCATAAAATGTCATGTATACAAACAGAAATATCATGTTTGTTTGCCGCAGTTCTTCAAGCTTTCTCCTAGAAAATACGAATGTGTAGAGCTGGTGTCTCCATGTGGAACCAATTAGAGTTTCCCAGTACAAAATTAAATGTTCCCTGATAAAAAACATTCAAAACAATAAAGTCCTTTGATAATATCCAGAAAACACAAACACAGAGGCTGTCGCAATATCTGTGATTGAGTTAGCCAAAACAAAACCGGATATTTCCGGTTTCATGCAGTCATATTCGGACAAAGTGGTGTGGAATTTGTATGCAATAGACCAAGCAAATCATAGTAAAATGGTTTTGGAGAAAAGCAAACTCCTTTCTTTAGGCAAGTGCATAAAATGTCATGTATACAAACAGAAATATCATGTTTGTTTGCCGCAGTTCTTCTAGCTTTCTCCTAGAAAATACGAATGTGTAGAGCTGGTGTCTCCATGTGGAACCAATTAGAGTTTCCCAGTACAAAATTAAATGTTCCCTGATAAAAAACATTCAAAACAATAAAGTCCTTTGATAATATCCAGAAAACACAAACACAGAGGCTGTCGCAATATCTGTGATTGAGTTAGCCAAAACAAAAGCGGATATTTCCCCTTTCATCCAGTCATATCCGGACAAAGTGGTGTGGAATTTATATGCAATAGACCAAGCAAATCATAGTAAAAATGGTTTTGGAGAAAAGCAAAGTCATTTCATTAGGCAGGTGCATAAAATGTCATGTATACAAACAGAATTATCATGTTTGTTTGCTGCAGTTCCTCTAGCATTTTCCGTATAATTTACAAATGTTTAGAGCTGGTTTCTCCATGTGGAACCACTGAGGGTTTCCCAGTACAAAATTAAATGTTCCCTGATAAAAAAAAATGTTTCAAAACAATAAAGTCCTTTGATAATATCCAGAAAACACAAACACAGGGGCTATGGCAATATCTGGAATTGAGGTAGCCAAAACAAAACCGGATATTTCCGGTTTCATCCAGTCATATCCGCACAAAGTGTTCTGGAATTCCTATGCAATGAACCGAGAAAATCACAGTAAAAATGGTTTTGCAGAAAAGCAAAGTCCTTTCTTTAGGCAAGTGCATAAAATGTCATGTATACAAACAGAAATATCATGTTTGTTTGCCGCAGTTCCTCTAGTTTTCTCCCTAGAATACATGAATAGGAAGAACTGGTTTCTGCATGTGGCTCCAGTGATTGTTTCCCTGTAAAAAATTAAATGCTCCCTGATAAAAAAAAACGTTCAAAACAATAATGACCATTGATAATATCCAGAAAACACAAACACAGGGGCTGTGGCAATATCTGGGATTGAGATAGGCAAAACAAAACCGGATATTTCCGGTTTCATGCAGTCATATCCGGACAAAGTGGTGTGGAATTTGTATGCAATAGACCAAGCAAATCATAGTAAAATGGTTTTGGAGAAAAGCAAACTCCTATCTTTAGGCAAGTGCATAAAATGTCATGTATACAAACAGAAATATCATGTTTGCTTGCCGCAGTTCCTCTAGTTTTCTCCCAAGAATACAGGAATAGGAAGAACTGGTTTCTGCATGTGGAACCAGTGATTGTTTCCCTGTACAAAATTAAATGCCCCCTGATTAAAAAAAAGTTCAAAACCATAATGACCATTGATAATATCCAGAAAACACAAACACAGGGGCTGTGGCAATATCTGGGATTGAGTTAGCCAAAACAAAACCGGATATTTCCGGTTTCATGCAGTCATATCCGGACAAAGTGGTGTGGAATTTGTATGCAATAGACCAAGCAAATCATAGTAAAAATGGTTTTGGAGAAAAGCAAACTCCTTTCTTTAGGCAAGTGCATAAAATGTCATGTATACAAACAGAAATATCATGTTTGTTTGCCGCAGTTCTTCTAGCTTTCTCCTAGAAAATACGAATGTGTAGAGCTGGTGTCTCCATGTGGAACCAATTAGAGTTTCCCAGTACAAAATTAAATGTTCCCTGATAAAAAACATTCAAAACAATAAAGTCCTTTGATAA
The DNA here is from genome assembly GCF_033115175.1 of Lepus europaeus. Lineage (NCBI taxonomy): Eukaryota > Metazoa > Chordata > Mammalia > Lagomorpha > Leporidae > Lepus > Lepus europaeus. The sequence continues at coordinate 36,668,763 of NC_084847.1, read as the reverse complement.
TATCCAGAAAACACAAACACAGAGGCTGTCGCAATATCTGTGATTGAGTTAGCCAAAAAAAAGCGGATATTTCCCCTTTCATCCAGTCATATCCGGACAAAGTGGTGTGGAATTTATATGCAATAGACCAAGCAAATCATAGTAAAATGGCTTTGGAGAAAAGCAAAGTCCTTTCTTTAGGCAAGTGCATAAAATGTCATGTATACAAACAGAGATATCATGTTTGTTTGCCGCAGTTCCTCTAGTTTTCTCCCTAGAATACACGAATAGGAAGAACTGGTTTCTGCATGTGGAACCAGTGATTGTTTCCCTGTACAAAATTAAATGCTCCCTGATAAAAACAAAACGTTCAAAACAATAATGACCATTGATAATATCCAGAAAACACAAACACAGGGGCTGTGGCAATATCTGGGATTGAGTTAGCCAAAACAAAACTGGATATTTCCGGTTTCATGCAGTCATATCCGGACAAAGTGGTGTGGAATTTGTATGCAATAGACCAAGCAAATCATAGTAAAAATGGTTTTGGAGAAAAGCAGACTCCTTTCTTTAGGCAAGTGCATAAAATGTCATGTATACAAACAGAAATATCATGTTTGTTTGCGGCAGTTCCTCTAGATTCTGGCTTAGAAAATACGAATGTGTAGAGCTGGTGTGTCCATGTGGAACCACTGAGTGTTTCCCAGAACAACATTAAATGTTCCCTGATAAAAAAAAAATTCAAAACAATAATGACCATTGATAATATCCAGAAAACACAAAAACAGAGGCTGTGGCAATCTGGGATTGAGTTAGCCAAAACAAAACCGGATATTTCCGGTTTCATGCAGTCATATCCGGACAAAGTGGTGTGGAATTTGTATGCAATAGACCAAGCAAATCATAGTAAAAATGGCTTTGGAGAAAAGCAAAGTCCTTTCTTTAGGCAAGTGCATAAAATGTCATGTATACAAACAGAAATATCATGTTTGTTTGCCGCAGTTCTTCAAGCTTTCTCCTAGAAAATACGAATGTGTAGAGCTGGTGTCTCCATGTGGAACCAATTAGAGTTTCCCAGTACAAAAATAAATGTTCCCTGATAAAAAACATTCAAAACAATAAAGTCCTTTGATAATATCCAGAAAACACAAACACAGAGGCTGTCGCAATATCTGTGATTGAGTTAGCCAAAACAAAACCGGATATTTCCGGTTTCATGCAGTCATATTCGGACAAAGTGGTGTGGAATTTGTATGCAATAGACCAAGCAAATCATAGTAAAATGGTTTTGGAGAAAAGCAAACTCCTTTCTTTAGGCAAGTGCATAAAATGTCATGTATACAAACAGAAATATCATGTTTGTTTGCCGCAGTTCTTCTAGCTTTCTCCTAGAAAATACGAATGTGTAGAGCTGGTGTCTCCATGTGGAACCAATTAGAGTTTCCCAGTACAAAATTAAATGTTCCCTGATAAAAAACATTCAAAACAATAAAGTCCTTTGATAATATCCAGAAAACACAAACACAGAGGCTGTCGCAATATCTGTGATTGAGTTAGCCAAAACAAAAGCGGATATTTCCCCTTTCATCCAGTCATATCCGGACAAAGTGGTGTGGAATTTATATGCAATAGACCAAGCAAATCATAGTAAAAATGGTTTTGGAGAAAAGCAAAGTCATTTCATTAGGCAGGTGCATAAAATGTCATGTATACAAACAGAATTATCATGTTTGTTTGCTGCAGTTCCTCTAGCATTTTCCGTATAATTTACAAATGTTTAGAGCTGGTTTCTCCATGTGGAACCACTGAGGGTTTCCCAGTACAAAATTAAATGTTCCCTGATAAAAAAAAATGTTTCAAAACAATAAAGTCCTTTGATAATATCCAGAAAACACAAACACAGGGGCTATGGCAATATCTGGGATTGAGGTAGCCAAAACAAAACCGGATATTTCCGGTTTCATCCAGTCATATCCGCACAAAGTGTTCTGGAATTCCTATGCAATGAACCGAGAAAATCACAGTAAAAATGGTTTTGCAGAAAAGCAAAGTCCTTTCTTTAGGCAAGTGCATAAAATGTCATGTATACAAACAGAAATATCATGTTTGTTTGCCGCAGTTCCTCTAGTTTTCTCCCTAGAATACATGAATAGGAAGAACTGGTTTCTGCATGTGGCTCCAGTGATTGTTTCCCTGTAAAAAATTAAATGCTCCCTGATAAAAAAAAACGTTCAAAACAATAATGACCATTGATAATATCCAGAAAACACAAACACAGGGGCTGTGGCAATATCTGGGATTGAGATAGGCAAAACAAAACCGGATATTTCCGGTTTCATGCAGTCATATCCGGACAAAGTGGTGTGGAATTTGTATGCAATAGACCAAGCAAATCATAGTAAAATGGTTTTGGAGAAAAGCAAACTCCTATCTTTAGGCAAGTGCATAAAATGTCATGTATACAAACAGAAATATCATGTTTGCTTGCCGCAGTTCCTCTAGTTTTCTCCCAAGAATACAGGAATAGGAAGAACTGGTTTCTGCATGTGGAACCAGTGATTGTTTCCCTGTACAAAATTAAATGCCCCCTGATTAAAAAAAAGTTCAAAACCATAATGACCATTGATAATATCCAGAAAACACAAACACAGGGGCTGTGGCAATATCTGGGATTGAGTTAGCCAAAACAAAACCGGATATTTCCGGTTTCATGCAGTCATATCCGGACAAAGTGGTGTGGAATTTGTATGCAATAGACCAAGCAAATCATAGTAAAAATGGTTTTGGAGAAAAGCAAACTCCTTTCTTTAGGCAAGTGCATAAAATGTCATGTATACAAACAGAAATATCATGTTTGTTTGCCGCAGTTCTTCTAGCTTTCTCCTAGAAAATACGAATGTGTAGAGCTGGTGTCTCCATGTGGAACCAATTAGAGTTTCCCAGTACAAAATTAAATGTTCCCTGATAAAAAACATTCAAAACAATAAAGTCCTTTGATAATATCCAGAAAACACAAACACAGAGGCTGTCGCAATATCTGTGATTGAGTTAGCCAAAAAAAAGCGGATATTTCCCCTTTCATCCAGTCATATCCGGACAAAGTGGTGTGGAATTTATATGCAATAGACCAAGCAAATCATAGTAAAATGGCTTTGGAGAAAAGCAAAGTCCTTTCTTTAGGCAAGTGCATAAAATGTCATGTATACAAACAGAGATATCATGTTTGTTTGCCGCAGTTCCTCTAGTTTTCTCCCTAGAATACACGAATAGGAAGAACTGGTTTCTGCATGTGGAACCAGTGATTGTTTCCCTGTACAAAATTAAATGCTCCCTGATAAAAACAAAACGTTCAAAACAATAATGACCATTGATAATATCCAGAAAACACAAACACAGGGGCTGTGGCAATATCTGGGATTGAGTTAGCCAAAACAAAACTGGATATTTCCGGTTTCATGCAGTCATATCCGGACAAAGTGGTGTGGAATTTTTATGCAATAGACCAAGCAAATCATAGTAAAAATGGTTTTGGAGAAAAGCAGACTCCTTTCTTTAGGCAAGTGCATAAAATGTCATGTATACAAACAGAAATATCATGTTTGTTTGCCGCAGTTCCTCTAGATTCTGGCTTAGAAAATACGAATGTGTAGAGCTGGTGTGTCCATGTGGAACCACTGAGTGTTTCCCAGAACAACATTAAATGTTCCCTGATAAAAAAAAATTCAAAACAATAATGACCATTGATAATATCCAGAAAACACAAAAACAGAGGCTGTGGCAATCTGGGATTGAGTTAGCCAAAACAAAACCGGATATTTCCGGTTTCATGCAGTCATATCCGGACAAAGTGGTGTGGAATTTGTATGCAATAGACCAAGCAAATCATAGTAAAAATGGTTTTGGAGAAAAGCAAACTCCTTTCTTTAGGCAAGTGCATAAAATGTCATGTATACAAACAGAAATATCATGTTTGTTTGCCGCAGTTCTTCAAGCTTTCTCCTAGAAAATACGAATGTTTAGTGCTGGTGTCTCCATGTGGAACCAATTAGAGTTTCCCAGTACAAAAATAAATGTTCCCTGATAAAAAACATTCAAAACAATAAAGTCCTTTGATAATATCCAGAAAACACAAACACAGAGGCTGTCGCAATATCTGTGATTGAGTTAGCCAAAACAAAACCGGATATTTCCGGTTTCATGCAGTCATATCCGGACAAAGTGGTGTGGAATTTGTATGCAATAGACCAAGCAAATCATAGTAAAATGGTTTTGGAGAAAAGCAAACTCCTTTCTTTAGGCAAGTGCATAAAATGTCATGTATACAAACAGAAATATCATGTTTGTTTGCCGCAGTTCTTCTAGCTTTCTCCTAGAAAATACGAATGTGTAGAGCTGGTGTCTCCATGTGGAACCAATTAGAGTTTCCCAGTACAAAATTAAATGTTCCCTGATAAAAAACATTCAAAACAATAAAGTCCTTTGATAATATCCAGAAAACACAAACACAGAGGCTGTCGCAATATCTGTGATTGAGTTAGCCAAAACAAAAGCGGATATTTCCCCTTTCATCCAGTCATATCCGGACAAAGTGGTGTGGAATTTGTATGCAATAGACCAAGCAAATCATAGTAAAAATGGTTTTGGAGAAAAGCAAAGTCATTTCATTAGGCAGGTGCATAAAATGTCATGTATACAAACAGAATTATCATGTTTGTTTGCTGCAGTTCCTCTAGCATTTTCCGTATAATTTACAAATGTTTAGAGCTGGTTTCTCCATGTGGAACGACTGAGGGTTTCCCAGTACAAAATTAAATGTTCCCTGATAAAAAAAACTGTTTCAAAACAATAAAGTCCTTTGATAATATCCAGAAAACACAAACACAGGGGCTATGGCAATATCTGGGATTGAGGTAGCCAAAACAAAACCGGATATTTCCGGTTTCATCCAGTCATATCCGCACAAAGTGTTCTGGAATTCCTATGCAATGAACCGAGAAAATCACAGTAAAAATGGTTTTGCAGAAAAGCAAAGTCCTTTCTTTAGGCAAGTGCATAAAATGTCATGTATACAAACAGAAATATCATGTTTGTTTGCCGCAGTTCCTCTAGTTTTCTCCCTAGAATACACGAATAGGAAGAACTGGTTTCTGCATGTGGCTCCAGTGATTGTTTCCCTGTAAAAAATTAAATGCTCCCTGATAAAAAAAAACGTTCAAAACAATAATGACCATTGATAATATCCAGAAAACACAAACACAGGGGCTGTGGCAATATCTGGGATTGAGATAGGCAAAACAAAACCGGATATTTCCGGTTTCATGCAGTCATATCCGGACAAAGTGGTGTGGAATTTGTATGCAATAGACCAAGCAAATCATAGTAAAATGGTTTTGGAGAAAAGCAAACTCCTATCTTTAGGCAAGTGCATAAAATGTCATGTATACAAACAGAAATATCATGTTTGCTTGCCGCAGTTCCTCTAGTTTTCTCCCAAGAATACAGGAATAGGAAGAACTGGTTTCTGCATGTGGAACCAGTGATTGTTTCCCTGTACAAAATTAAATGCTCCCTGATTAAAAAAAAGTTCAAAACCATAATGACCATTGATAATATCCAGAAAACACAAACACAGGGGCTGTGGCAATATCTGGGATTGAGTTAGCCAAAACAAAACCGGATATTTCCGGTTTCATGCAGTCATATCCGGACAAAGTGGTGTGGAATTTGTATGCAATAGACCAAGCAAATCATAGTAAAAATGGTTTTGGAGAAAAGCATACTCATTTCTTTAGGCAAGTGCATAAAATGTCATGTATACAAACAGAAATATCATGTTTGCTTGCCGCAGTTCCTCTAGGTTTCTCCCTAGAATACACGAATAGGAAGAACTGGTTTCTGCATGTGGAACCAGTGATTGTTTCCCTGTACAAAATTAAATGCTCACTGATAAAAAAAAAACGTTCAAAACAATAATGACCATTGATAATATCCAGAAAACACAAACAAAGAGGCTGTCGCAATATCTGTGATTGAGTTAGCCAAAACAAAAGCGGATATTTCCCCTTTCATCCAGTCATATCCGGACAAAGTGGTGTGGAATTTGTATGCAATAGACCAAGCAAATCATAGTAAAAATGGTTTTGGAGAAAAGCAAACTCCTTTCTTTAGGCAAGTGCATAAAATGTCATGTATACAAACAGAAATATCATGTTTGTTTGCCGCAGTTCTTCTAGCTTTCTCCTAGAAAATACGAATGTGTAGAGCTGGTGTCTCCATGTGGAACCAATTAGAGTTTCCCAGTACAAAATTAAATGTTCCCTGATAAAAAACATTCAAAACAATAAAGTCCTTTGATAATATCCAGAAAACACAAACACAGAGGCTGTCGCAATATCTGTGATTGAGTTAGCCAAAAGAAAGCGGATATTTCCCCTTTCATCCAGTCATATCCGGACAAAGTGGTGTGGAATTTATATGCAATAGACCAAGCAAATCATAGTAAAATGGCTTTGGAGAAAAGCAAAGTCCTTTCTTTAGGCAAGTGCATAAAATGTCACGTATACAAACAGAGATATCATGTTTGTTTGCCGCAGTTCCTCTAGTTTTCTCCCTAGAATACACGAATAGGAAGAACTGGTTTCTGCATGTGGAACCAGTGATTGTTTCCCTGTACAAAATTAAATGCTCCCTGATAAAAACAAAACATTCAAAACAATAATGACCATTGATAATATCCAGAAAACACAAACACAGGGGCTGTGGCAATATCTGGGATTGAGTTAGCCAAAACAAAACTGGATATTTCCGGTTTCATGCAGTCATATCCGGACAAAGTGGTGTGGAATTTGTATGCAATAGACCAAGCAAATCATAGTAAAAATGGTTTTGGAGAAAAGCAGACTCCTTTCTTTAGGCAAGTGCATAAAATGTCATGTATACAAACAGAAATATCATGTTTGTTTGCCGCAGTTCCTCTAGATTCTGGCTTAGAAAATACGAATGTGTAGAGCTGGTGTGTCCATGTGGAACCACTGAGTGTTTCCCAGAACAACATTAAATGTTCCCTGATAAAAAAAAAATTCAAAACAATAATGACCATTGATAATATCCAGAAAACACAAAAACAGAGGCTGTGGCAATCTGGGATTGAGTTAGCCAAAACAAAACCGGATATTTCCGGTTTCATGCAGTCATATCCGGACAAAGTGGTGTGGAATTTGTATGCAATAGACCAAGCAAATCATAGTAAAAATGGTTTTGGAGAAAAGCAAACTCCTTTCTTTAGGCAAGTGCATAAAATGTCATGTATACAAACAGAAATATCATGTTTGTTTGCCGCAGTTCTTCAAGCTTTCTCCTAGAAAATACGAATGTGTAGTGCTGGTGTCTCCATGTGGAACCAATTAGAGTTTCCCAGTACAAAAATAAATGTTCCCTGATAAAAAACATTCAAAACAATAAAGTCCTTTGATAATATCCAGAAAACACAAACACAGAGGCTGTCGCAATATCTGTGATTGAGTTAGCCAAAACAAAACCGGATATTTCCGGTTTCATGCAGTCATATCCGGACAAAGTGGTGTGGAATTTGTATGCAATAGACCAAGCAAATCATAGTAAAATGGTTTTGGAGAAAAGCAAACTCCTTTCTTTAGGCAAGTGCATAAAATGTCATGTATACAAACAGAAATATCATGTTTGTTTGCCGCAGTTCTTCTAGCTTTCTCCTAGAAAATACGAATGTGTAGAGCTGGTGTCTCCATGTGGAACCAATTAGAGTTTCCCAGTACAAAATTAAATGTTCCCTGATAAAAAACATTCAAAACAATAAAGTCCTTTGATAATATCCAGAAAACACAAACACAGAGGCTGTCGCAATATCTGTGATTGAGTTAGCCAAAACAAAAGCGGATATTTCCCCTTTCATCCAGTCATATCCGGACAAAGTGGTGTGGAATTTGTATGCAATAGACCAAGCAAATCATAGTAAAAATGGTTTTGGAGAAAAGCAAAGTCATTTCATTAGGCAGGTGCATAAAATGTCATGTATACAAACAGAATTATCATGTTTGTTTGCTGCAGTTCCTCTAGCATTTTCCGTATAATTTACAAATGTTTAGAGCTGGTTTATCCATGTGGAACCACTGAGGGTTTCCCAGTACAAAATTAAATGTTCCCTGATAAAAAAAAATGTTTCAAAACAATAAAGTCCTTTGATAATATCCAGAAAACACAAACACAGGGGCTATGGCAATATCTGGGATTGAGGTAGCCAAAACAAAACCGGATATTTCCGGTTTCATCCAGTCATATCCGCACAAAGTGTTCTGGAATTCCTATGCAATGAACCGAGAAAATCACATTAAAAATTGTTTTGCAGAAAAGCAAAGTCCTTTCTTTAGGCAAGTGCATAAAATGTCATGTATACAAACAGAAATATCATGTTTGCTTGCCGCAGTTCCTCTAGTTTTCTCCCTAGAATACACGAATAGGAAGAACTGGTTTCTGCATGTGGCTCCAGTGATTGTTTCCCTGTAAAAAATTAAATGCTCCCTGATAAAAAAAAACGTTCAAAACAATAATGACCATTGATAATATCCAGAAAACACAAACACAGGGGCTGTGGCAATATCTGGGATTGAGATAGGCAAAACAAAACCGGATATTTCCGGTTTCATGCAGTCATATCCGGACAAAGTGGTGTGGAATTTGTATGCAATAGACCAAGCAAATCATAGTAAAATGGTTTTGGAGAAAAGCATACTCATTTCTTTAGGCAAGTGCATAAAATGTCATGTATACAAACAGAAATATCATGTTTGCTTGCCGCAGTTCCTCTAGGTTTCTCCCTAGAATACAGGAATAGGAAGAACTGGTTTCTGCATGTGGAACCAGTGATTGTTTCCCTGTACAAAATTAAATGCTCACTGATAAAAAAAAAACGTTCAAAACCATAATGACCATTGATAATATCCAGAAAACACAAACAAAGAGGCTGTCGCAATATCTGTGATTGAGTTAGCCAAAACAAAAGCGGATATTTCCCCTTTCATCCAGTCATATCCGGACAAAGTGGTGTGGAATTTGTATGCAATAGACCAAGCAAATCATAGTAAAAATGGTTTTGGAGAAAAGCAAAATCCTTTCTTTAGGCAAGTGCATAAAATGTCATGTATACAAACAGAAATATCATGTTTGTTTGCCGCAGTTCTTCTAGCTTTCTCCTAGAAAATACGAATGTGTAGAGCTGGTGTCTCCATGTGGAACCAATTAGAGTTTCCCAGTACAAAATTAAATGTTCCCTGATAAAAAACATTCAAAACAATAAAGTCCTTTGATAATATCCAGAAAACACAAACACAGAGGCTGTCGCAATATCTGTGATTGAGTTAGCCAAAAAAAAGCGGATATTTCACCTTTCATCCAGTCATATCCAGACAAAGTGCTGTGGAATTTATATGCAATAGACCAAGCAAATCATAGTAAAATGGCTTTGGAGAAAAGCAAAGTCCTTTCTTTAGGCAAGTGCATAAAATGTCATGTATACAAACAGAGATATCATGTTTGTTTGCCGCAGTTCCTCTAGTTTTCTCCCTAGAATACACGAATAGGAAGAACTGGTTTCTGCATGTGGAACCAGTGATTGTTTCCCTGTACAAAATTAAATGCTCCCTGATAAAAACAAAACGTTCAAAACAATAATGACCAATGATAATATCCAGAAAACACAAACACAGGGCCTGTGGCAATATCTGGGATTGAGTTAGCCAAAACAAAACCGGATATTTCCGGTTTCATGCAGTCATATCCGGACAAAGTGGTGTGGAATTTGTATGCAATAGACCAAGCAAATCATAGTAAAAATGGTTTTGGAGAAAAGCAAACTCCTTTTTTCAGGCAAGTGCATAAAATGTCATGTATACAAACAGATATATCATTTTTGTTTGCAGCAGTTCCTCTAGATTCCGGCTTAGAAAATACGAATGTGTAGAGCTGGTGTGTCCATGTGGAACCACTGAGTGTTTCCCAGAACAAAATTAAATGTTCCCTGATAAAAAAAAATTCAAAACAATAATGACCATTGATAATATCCAGAAAACACAAACACAGAGGCTGTGGCAATCTGGGATTGAGTTAGCCAAAACAAAACCGGATATTTCCGGTTTCATGCAGTCATATCCGGACAAAGTGGTGTGGAATTTGTATGCAATAGACCAAGCAAATCATAGTAAAAATGGTTTTGGAGAAAAGCAAACTCCTTCCTTTAGCAAAGTGCATAAAATGTCATGTATACAAACAGAAATATCATGTTTGTTTGCCGCAGTTCTTCTAGCTTTCTCCTAGAAAATACGAATGTGTAGAGCTGGTGTCTCCATGTGGAACCAATTAGAGTTTCCCAGTACAAAATTAAATGTTCCCTGATAAAAAACATTCAAAACAATAAAGTCCTATGAAAATATCCAGAAAACACAAACACAGAGGCTGTCGCAATATCTGTGATTGAGTTAGCCAAAACAAAAGCGGATATTTCCCCTTTCATCCAGTCATATCCGGACAAAGTGGTGTGGAATTTGTATGCAATAGACCAAGCAAATCATAGTAAAAATGGTTTTGGAGAAAAGCAAAGTCATTTCATTAGGCAGGTGCATAAAATGTCATGTATACAAACAGAATTATCATGTTTGTTTGCTGCAGTTCCTCTAGCATTCTCCGTATAATATACAAATGCTTAGAGTTGGTTTCTCCATGTGGAACCACTGAGGGTTTCCCAGTACAAAATTAAATGTTCCCTGATAAAAAAAAATGTTTCAAAACAATAAAGTCCTTTGATAATATCCAGAAAACACAAACACAGGGGCTATGGCAATATCTGGGATTGAGGTAGCCAAAACAAAACCGGATATTTCCGGTTTCATCCAGTCATATCCGCACAAAGTGTTCTGGAATTCCTATGCAATGAACCGAGAAAATCACAGTAAAAATGGTTTTGCAGAAAAGCAAAGTCCTTTCTTTAGGCAAGTGCATAAAATGTCATGTATACAAACAGAAATATCATGTTTGCTTGCCGCAGTTCCTCTAGTTTTCTCCCTAGAATACACGAATAGGAAGAACTGGTTTCTGCATGTGGCTCCAGTGATTGTTTCCCTGTAAAAAATTAAATGCTCCCTGATAAAAAAAAACGTTCAAAACAATAATGACCATTGATAATATCCAGAAAACACAAACACAGGGGCTGTGGCAATATCTGGGATTGAGATAGGCAAAACAAAACCGGATATTTCCGGTTTCATGCAGTCATATCCGGACAAAGTGGTGTGGAATTTGTATGCAATAGACCAAGCAAATCATAGTAAAATGGTTTTGGAGAAAAGCATACTCATTTCTTTAGGCAAGTGCATAAAATGTCATGTATACAAACAGAAATATCATGTTTGCTTGCCGCAGTTCCTCTAGGTTTCTCCCTAGAATACAGGAATAGGAAGAACTGGTTTCTGCATGTGGAACCAGTGATTGTTTCCCTGTACAAAATTAAATGCTCACTGATAAAAAAAAAACGTTCAAAACCATAATGACCATTGATAATATCCAGAAAACACAAACAAAGAGGCTGTCGCAATATCTGTGATTGAGTTAGCCAAAACAAAAGCGGATATTTCCCCTTTCATCCAGTCATATCCGGACAAAGTGGTGTGGAATTTGTATGCAATAGACCAAGCAAATCATAGTAAAAATGGTTTTGGAGAAAAGCAAAATCCTTTCTTTAGGCAAGTGCATAAAATGTCATGTATACAAACAGAAATATCATGTTTGTTTGCCGCAGTTCTTCTAGCTTTCTCCTAGAAAATACGAATGTGTAGAGCTGGTGTCTCCATGTGGAACCAATTAGAGTTTCCCAGTACAAAATTAAATGTTCCCTGATAAAAAACATTCAAAACAATAAAGTCCTTTGATAATATCCAGAAAACACAAACACAGAGGCTGTCGCAATATCTGTGATTGAGTTAGCCAAAAAAAAGCGGATATTTCACCTTTCATCCAGTCATATCCAGACAAAGTGCTGTGGAATTTATATGCAATAGACCAAGCAAATCATAGTAAAATGGCTTTGGAGAAAAGCAAAGTCCTTTCTTTAGGCAAGTGCATAAAATGTCATGTATACAAACAGAGATATCATGTTTGTTTGCCGCAGTTCCTCTAGTTTTCTCCCTAGAATACACGAATAGGAAGAACTGGTTTCTGCATGTGGAACCAGTGATTGTTTCCCTGTACAAAATTAAATGCTCCCTGATAAAAACAAAACGTTCAAAACAATAATGACCAATGATAATATCCAGAAAACACAAACACAGGGCCTGTGGCAATATCTGGGATTGAGTTAGCCAAAACAAAACCGGATATTTCCGGTTTCATGCAGTCATATCCGGACAAAGTGGTGTGGAATTTGTATGCAATAGACCAAGCAAATCATAGTAAAAATGGTTTTGGAGAAAAGCAAACTCCTTTTTTCAGGCAAGTGCATAAAATGTCATGTATACAAACAGATATATCATTTTTGTTTGCAGCAGTTCCTCTAGATTCCGGCTTAGAAAATACGAATGTGTAGAGCTGGTGTGTCCATGTGGAACCACTGAGTGTTTCCCAGAACAAAATTAAATGTTCCCTGATAAAAAAAAATTCAAAACAATAATGACCATTGATAATATCCAGAAAACACAAACACAGAGGCTGTGGCAATCTGGGATTGAGTTAGCCAAAACAAAACCGGATATTTCCGGTTTCATGCAGTCATATCCGGACAAAGTGGTGTGGAATTTGTATGCAATAGACCAAGCAAATCATAGTAAAAATGGTTTTGGAGAAAAGCAAACTCCTTCCTTTAGCAAAGTGCATAAAATGTCATGTATACAAACAGAAATATCATGTTTGTTTGCCGCAGTTCTTCTAGCTTTCTCCTAGAAAATACGAATGTGTAGAGCTGGTGTCTCCATGTGGAACCAATTAGAGTTTCCCAGTACAAAATTAAATGTTCCCTGATAAAAAACATTCAAAACAATAAAGTCCTATGAAAATATCCAGAAAACACAAACACAGAGGCTGTCGCAATATCTGTGATTGAGTTAGCCAAAACAAAAGCGGATATTTGCCCTTTCATCCAGTCATATCCGGACAAAGTGGTGTGGAATTTGTATGCAATAGACCAAGCAAATCATAGTAAAAATGGTTTTGGAGAAAAGCAAAGTCATTTCATTAGGCAGGTGCATAAAATGTCATGTATACAAACAGAATTATCATGTTTGTTTGCTGCAGTTCCTCTAGCATTCTCCGTATAATATACAAATGCTTAGAGTTGGTTTCTCCATGTGGAACCACTGAGGGTTTCCCAGTACAAAATTAAATGTTCCCTGATAAAAAAAAATGTTTCAAAACAATAAAGTCCTTTGATAATATCCAGAAAACACAAACACAGGGGCTGTGCCAATATCTGGGATTGAGTTAGCCAAAACAAAACCGGATATTTCCGGTTTCATGCAGTCATATCCGGACAAAGTGTTCTGGAATGCCTATGCAATGAACCGAGAAAATCATAGTAAAAATGGTTTTGGAGAAAAGCAAAGTCCTTTCTTTAGGCAAGTGCATAAAATGTCATGTATACAAACAGAAATATCCTGTTTGTTTGCCGAAGTTCCTCTAGTTTTCTCCCTAGAATACACGAATAGGAAGAACTGGTTTCTGCATGTGGATCCAGTGATTGTTTCCCTGTAAAAAATTAAATGCTCCCTGATTTAAAAAAAACGTTCCAAACAATAATGACCATTGATAATATCCAGAAAACACAAACACAGGGGCTGTGGCAATATCTGGGATTGAGTTAGCCAAAAGAAAACCGGATATTTCCGGTTTCATGCAGTCATATCCGGACAAAGTGGTGTGGAATTTGTACGCAATAGACCAAGCAAATCATAGTAAAAATGGTTTTGGAGAAAAGCATACTCATTTCTTTAGGCAAGTGCATAAAATGTCATGTATACAAACAGAAATATCATGTTTGCTTGCCGCAGTTCCTCTAGTTTTCTCCCAAGAATACACGAATAGGAAGAACTGGTTTCTGCATGTGGAATCAGTGATTGTTTCCCTGTACAAAATTAAATGCTCACTGATAAAAAAAACGTTCAAAACAATAATGACCATTGATAATATCCAGAAAAAACAAACACAGGGGCTGTGGCAATATCTGGGATTGAGTTAGCCAAATCAAAACCGGATATTTCCGGTTTCATGCAGTCATATCCGGACAAAGTGGTGTGGAATTTGTATGCAATAGACCAAGCAAATCATAGTAAAAATGGTTTTGGAGAAAAGCAAACTCCTTTCTTTAGGCAAGTGCATAAAATGTCATGTACAACAACAGAAACATCATGTTTGTTTGCCGCAGTTCTTCTAGCTTTCTTCTAGAAAATACGAATGTGTAGAGCTGGTGTCTCCATGTGGAACCAATTAGAGTTTCCCAGTACAAAATTAAATGTTCCCTGATAAAAAAAAAATTCAAAACAATAATGACCATTGATAATATCCAGAAAACACAAACACAGAGGCTGTGGCAATCTGGGATTGAGTTAGCCAAAACAAAACCGGATATTTCCGGTTTCATGCAGTCATATCCGGACAAAGTGGTGTGGAATTTGTATGCAATAGACCACGCAAATCATAGTAAAAATGGTTTTGGAGAAAAGCAAACTCCTTTCTTCAGGCAAGTGCATAAAATGTCATGTATACAAACAGAAATATCATGTTTGTTTGCCGCCGTTCCTCTAGATTTCTCCCTGGAATACCCGAATAGGAAGAACTGGTTTCTGCATGTGGATCCAGTGATTGTTTCCCAGTACAAAATTCAGTGCTCCCTGATAAAAAAAAAAACGTTCAAAACAATAATGACCATTGATAATATCCAGAAAACACAAACACAGAGGCTGTGGCAATCTGGGATTGAGTTAGCCAAAACAAAACCGGATATTTCCGGTTTCATGCAGTCATATCCGGACAAAATGGTGTGGAATTTGTATGCAATAGACCAAGCAAATCATAGTAAAAATGGTTTTGGAGAAAAGCAAAGTCCTTTCTTTAGGCAGGTGCATAAAATGTCATGTATACAAACAGAAATATCATGTTTGTTTGTCGCAGTTCCTCTAGTTTCTCGCTTAGAAAATACGAATGTGTAGAGCTGGTGTCTCCATGTGGAACCACTGAGTGTTTCCCAGTACAAAATTTAATGTTCCCTGATAAAAAGAAAATGTTTCAAAACAATAAAGTCCTTTGATAATATCCAGAAAACACAAACACAGGGGCTGTGGCAATATCTGGGATTGAGTTAGCCAAAACAAAACTGGATATTTCCGGTTTCATCCAGTCATATCCGGACAAAGTGTTCTGGAATTCCTATGCAATGAACCGAGAAAATCACAGTAAAAATGGTTTTGGAGAAAAGCAAAGTCCTTTCTTTAGGCAAGTGCATAAAATGTCATGTATACAAACAGAAATATCATGTTTGTTTGCCGCAGTTCCTCTAGTTTTCTCCCTAGAATACCCGAATAGGAAGAACTGGTTTCTGCATGTGGATCCAGTGATTGTTTCCCTGTAAAAAATTAAATGCTCCCTGATAAAAAAAAACGTTCAAAACAATAATGACCATTGATCATATCCAGAAAACACAAACACAGGGGCTGTGGCAATATCTGGGATTGAGATAGGCAAAACAAAACCGGATATTTCCGGTTTCATGCAGTCATATCCGGACAAAGTGGTGTGGAATTTGTATGCAATAGTCCAAGCAAATCATAGTAACATGGTTTTGGAGAAAAGCAAAGTCCTTTCTTTAGGCAAGTGCATAAAATGTCATGTATACAAACAGAAATATCATGTTTGCTTGCCGCAGTTCCTCTAGTTTTCTCCCAAGAATACAGGAATAGGAAGAACTGGTTTCTGCATGTGGATCCAGTGATTGTTTCCCTGTACAAAATTAAATGCTCCCTGATTAAAAAAAACGTTCAAAACCATAATGACCATTGATAATATCCAGAAAACACAAACACAGGGGCTGCGGCAATATCTGGGATTGAGTTAGCCAAAACAAAACCGGATATTTCCGGTTTCATGCAGTCATATCCGGACAAAGTGGTGTGGAATTTGTATGCAATAGACCAAGCAAATCATAGTAAAAATGGTTTTGGAGAAAAGCATACTCATTTCTTTAGGCAAGTGCATAAAATGTCATGTATACAAACAGAAATATCATGTTTGCTTTCCGCAGTTCCTCTAGTTTTCTCCCTAGAATACACGAATAGGAAGTACTGGTTTCTGCATGTGGAATCAGTGATTGTTTCCCTGTACAAAATTAAATGCTCACTGATAAAAAAAACGTTCAAAACAATTATGACCAGTAGTAATATCCAGAAAACACAAACACAGAGGCTGTGGCAATATCTGGGATTGAGTTACCAAAACAAAACCGGATATTTCCGGTTTCATGCAGTCATATCCGGACAAAGTGGTGTGGAGTTTGTATGCAATAGACCAAGCAAATAATAGTAAAAATGGTTTTGGAGAAAAGCAAACTCCTTTGTTTAGGCAAGTGCATAAAATGTCATGTATACAAACAGAAATATCATGTTTGTTTGCCACAGTTCTTCTAGCTTTCTCCTAGAAAATACGAATGTGTAGAGCTGGTGTCTCCATGTGGAACCAATTAGAGTTTCCCAGTACAAAATTAAATGTTCCCTGATAAAAAACATTCAAAACAATAAAGTCCTTTGATAATATCCAGAAAACACAAACACAGAGGCTGTCACAATATCTGTGATTGAGTTAGCCAAAAAAAAGCGAATATTTCCCCTTTCATCCAGTCATATCCGGACAAAGTTGTGTGGAATTTATATACAATAGACCAAGCAAATCATAGTAAAATGGTTTTGGAGAAAAGCAAAGTCCTTTCTTTAGGCAAGTGCATAAAATGTCATGTATACAAACAGAGATATCATGTTTGTTTGCCGCAGTTCCTCTAGTTTTCGCCCCAGAATACACGAATAGGAAGAAATGGTTTCTCCATGTGGAACTACTGATTGTTTCCCTGTACAAAATTAAATGCTCCCTGATTAAAAAAAAGTTCAAAACCATAATGACCATTGATAATATCCAGAAAACACAAACACAGGGGCTGCGGCAATATCTGGGATTGAGTTAGCCAAAACAAAACCGGATATTTCCGGTTTCATGCAGTCATATCCGGACAAAGTGGTGTGGAATTTGTATGAAATAGACCAAGCAAATCATAGTAAAAATGGTTTTGGAGAAAAGCAAACTCCTTTCTTTAGGAAAGTGCATAAAATGTCATGTATACAAACAGAAATATCATGTTTGTTTGCCGCAGTTCCTCTAGTTTCTCGCTTAGAAAATACGAATGTGTAGAGCTGGAGTCTCCATGTGGAACCACTGAGTGTTTCCCAGTACAAAATAAAATGTTCCCTGATAAAAAAATTCAAAACAATAATGACCATTGATAATATCCAGAAAACACAAACACAGAGGCTGTGGCAATCTGGGATTGAGTTAGCCAAAACAAAACCGGATATTTCCGGTTTCATGCAGTCATATCCGGACAAAGTGGTGTGGAATTTGTATGCAATAGACCAAGCAAATCATAGTAAAAATGGTTTTGGAGAAAAGCAAACTCCTTTCTTCAGGCAAGTGCATAAAATGTCATGTATACAAACAGAAATATCATGTTTGTTTGCCGCCGTTCCTCTAGATTTCTCCCTAGAATACCTGAATAGGAAGAACTGGTTTCTGCATGTGGATCCAGTGATTGTTTCCCTGTACAAAATTAAATGCTCCCTGATAAAAAAAAACGTTCAAAACAATAATGACCATTGATAATATCCAGAAAACACAAACACAGAGGCTGTGGCAATCTGGGATTGAGTTAGCCAAAACAAAACCGGATATTTCCGGTTTCATGCAGTCATATCCGGACAAAGTGGTGTGGAATTTGTATGCAATACACCAAGCAAATCATAGTAAAAATGGTTTTGGAGAAAAGCAAAGTCCTTTCTTTAGGCAGGTGCATAAAATGTCATGTATACAAACAGAAATATCATGTTTGTTTGTCGCAGTTCCTCTAGTTTCTTGCTTAGAAAGTACGAATGTGTAGAGCTGGTGTCTCCATGTGGAACCACTGAGTGTTTCCCAGTACAAAATTTAATGTTCCCTGATAAAAAAAATGTTTCAAAACAATAAAGTCCTTTGATAATATCCAGAAAACACAAACACAGGGGCTGTGGCAATATCTGGGATTGAGTTAGCCAAAAAACCGGATATTTCCAGTTTCATGCAGTCATATCCGGACAAAGTGTTCTGGAGTTCCTATGCAATGAACCGAGAAAATCACAGTAAAAATGGTTTTGGAGAAAAGCAAAGTCCTTTCTTTAGGCAAGTGCATAAAATGTCATGTATACAAACAGAAATATCCTGTTTGTTTGCCGCAGTTCCTCTAGTTTTCTCCCTAGAATACACGAATAGGAAGAACTGGTTTCTGCATGTGGAACCAGTGATTGTTTCCCTGTACAAAATTAAATGCTCCCTGATAAAAAAAAACGTTCAAAACAATAATGACCATTGATAATATCCAGAAAACACAAACACAGAGGCTGTGGCAATCTGGGATTAAGTTAGCCAAAACAAAACCGGATATTTCCGGTTTCATGCAGTCATATCCGGACAAAGTGGTGTGGAATTTGTATGCAATAGACCAAGCAAATCATAGTAAAAATGGTTTTGGAGAAAAGCAAACTCCTTTTTTCAGGCAAGTGCATAAAATGTCATGTATACAAACAGAAATATCATGTTTGTTTGCCGCCGTTCCTCTAGATTTCTCCCTAGAATACCCGAATAGGAAGAACTGGTTTCTGCATGTGGATCCAGTGATTGTTTCCCAGTACAAAATTCAATACTCCCTGATAAAAAAAAAAAAAAACGTTCAAAACAATAATGACCATTGATAATATCCAGAAAACACAAACACAGAGGCTGTGGCAATATCTGGGATTGAGTTAGCCAAACCAAAACCGGATATTTCCGGTTTCATGCAGTCATATCCGGACAAAGTGGTGTGGAATTTGTATGCAATAGACCAAGCAAATCATAGTAAAAATGGTTTTGGAGAAAAGCAAACTCCTTTCTTCAGGCAAGTGCATAAAATGTCATGTATACAAACAGAAATATCATGTTTGTTTTACGCCGTTCCTCTAGATTTCTCCCTAGAATACCCGAATAGGAAGAACTGGTTTCTGCATGTGGATCCAGTGATTGTTTCCCTGTACAAAATTAAATGCTCCCTGATAAAAAAAAAGTTCAAAACAATAATGACCATTGATAATATCCAGAAAACACAAACACAGAGGCTGTGGCAATCTGGGATTGAGTTAGCCAAAACAAAACCGGATATTTCCGGTTTCATGCAGTCATATCCGGACAAAGTTGTGTGGAATTTGTATGCAATAGACCAAGCAAATCATAGTAAAATGGTTTTGGAGAAAAGCATACTGCTTTCTTTAGGCAAGTGCATAAAATGTCATGTATACAAACAGAAATATCATGTTTGCTTGCCGCAGTTCCTCTAGGTTTCTCCCTAGAATACACGAATAGGAAGAACTGGTTTCTGCACGTGGAACCAGTGATTGTTTCCCTGTACAAAATTAAATGCTCACTGATAAAAAAAAAACGTTCAAAACAATAATGACCATTGATAATATCCAGAAAACACAAACAAAGAGGCTGTCGCAATATCTGTGATTGAGTTAGCCAAAACAAAAGCGGATATTTCCCCTTTCATCCAGTCATATCCGGAAAAAGTGGTGTGGAATTTGTATGCAATAGACCAAGCAAATCATAGTAAAAATGGTTTTGGAGAAAAGCAAAATCCTTTCTTTAGGCAAGTGCATAAAATGTCATGTATACAAACAGAAATATCATGTTTGTTTGCCGCAGTTCTTCAAGCTTTCTCCTAGAAAATACGAATGTGTAGAGCTGGTGTCTCCATGTGGAACCAATTAGAGTTTCCCAGTACAAAATTAAATGTTCCCTGATAAAAAACATTCAAAACAATAAAGTCCTTTGATAATATCCAGAAAACACAAACAGAGAGGCTGTCGCAATATCTGTGATTGAGTTAGCCAAAAAATAGCGGATATTTCACCTTTCATCCAGTCATATCCAGACAAAGTGGTGTGGAATTTATATGCAATAGACCAAGCAAATCATAGTAAAATGGTTTTGGAGAAAAGCAAAGTCCTTTCTTTAGGCAAGTGCATAAAATGTCATGTATACAAACAGAGATATCATGTTTGTTTGCCGCAGTTCCTCTAGTTTTCTCCCTAGAATACACGAATAGGAAGAACTGGTTTCTGCATGTGGAACCAGTGATTGTTTCCCTGTACAAAATTAAATGCTCCCTGATAAAAACAAAACGTTCAAAACAATAATGACCATTGATAATATCCAGAAAACACAAACACAGGGCCTGTGGCAATATCTGGGATTGAGTTAGCCAAAACAAAACCGGATATTTCCGGTTTCATGCAGTCATATCCGGACAAAGTGGTGTGGAATTTGTATGCAATAGACCAAGCAAATCATAGTAAAAATGGTTTTGGAGAAAAGCAAACTCCTTTTTTCAGGCAAGTGCATAAAATGTCATGTATACAAACAGATATATCATTTTTGTTTGCCGCAGTTCCTCTAGATTCCGGCTTAGAAAATACGAATGTGTAGAGCTGGTGTGTCCATGTGGAACCACTGAGTGTTTCCCAGAACAAAATTAAATGTTCCCTGATAAAAAAAAATTCAAAACAATAATGACCATTGATAATATCCAGAAAACACAAACACAGAGGCTGTGGCAATCTGGGATTGAGTTAGCCAAAACAAAACCGGATATTTCCGGTTTCATGCAGTCATATCCGGACAAAGTGGTGTGGAATTTGTATGCAATAGACCAAGCAAATCATAGTAAAAATGGTTTTGGAGAAAAGCAAACTCCTTCCTTTAGCAAAGTGCATAAAATGTCATGTATACAAACAGAAATATCATGTTTGTTTGCCGCAGTTCTTCTAGCTTTCTCCTAGAAAATACGAATGTGTAGAGCTGGTGTCTCCATGTGGAACCAATTAGAGTTTCCCAGTACAAAATTAAATGTTCCCTGATAAAAAACATTCAAAACAATAAAGTCCTATGAAAATATCCAGAAAACACAAACACAGAGGCTGTCGCAATATCTGTGATTGAGTTAGCCAAAACAAAAGCGGATATTTCCCCTTTCATCCAGTCATATCTGGACAAAGTGGTGTGGAATTTGTATGCAATAGACCAAGCAAATCATAGTAAAAATGGTTTTGGAGAAAAGCAAAGTCAATTCATTAGGCAGGTGCATAAAATGTCATGTATACAAACAGAATTATCATGTTTGTTTGCTGCAGTTCCTCTAGCATTCTCCGTATAATATACAAATGTTTAGAGTTGGTTTCTCCATGTGGAACCACTGAGGGTTTCCCAATACAAAATTAAATGTTCCCTGATAAAAAAAATGTTTCAAAACAATAATGACCATTGATAATATCCAGAAAACACAAACACAGGGGCTGTGGCAATATCTGGGATTGAGTTAGCCAAAACAAAACCGGATATTTCCGGTTTCATGCAGTCATATCCGGACAAAGTGTTCTGGAATGCCTATGCAATGAACCGAGAAAATCATAGTAAAAATGGTTTTGGAGAAAAGCAAAGTCCTTTCTTTAGGCAAGTGCATAAAATGTCATGTATACAAACAGAAATATCCTGTTTGTTTGCCGAAGTTCCTCTAGTTTTCTCCCTAGAATACACGAATAGGAAGAACTGGTTTCTGCATGTGGATCCAGTGATTGTTTCCCTGTAAAAAATTAAATGCTCCCTGATTTAAAAAAAACGTTCCAAACAATAATGACCATTGATAATATCCAGAAAACACAAACACAGGGGCTGTGGCAATATCTGGGATTGAGTTAGCCAAAACAAAACCGGATATTTCCGGTTTCATGCAGTCATATCCGGACAAAGTGGTGTGGAATTTGTACGCAATAGACCAAGCAAATCATAGTAAAAATGGTTTTGGAGAAAAGCATACTCATTTCTTTAGGCAAGTGCATAAAATGTCATGTATACAAACAGAAATATCATGTTTGCTTGCCGCAGTTCCTCTAGTTTTCTCCCAAGAATACATGAATAGGAAGAACTGGTTTCTGCATGGGGAATCAGTGATTGTTTCCCTGTACAAAATTAAATGCTCACTGATAAAAAAAACGTTCAAAACAATAATGACCATTGATAATATCCAGAAAAAACAAACACAGGGGCTGTGGCAATATCTGGGATTGAGTTAGCCAAAACAAAACCGGATATTTCCGGTTTCATGCAGTCATATCCGGACAAAGTGGTGTGGAATTTGTATGCAATAGACCAAGCAAATCATAGTAAAAATGGTTTTGGAGAAAAGCAAACTCCTTTCTTTAGGCAAGTGCATAAAATGTCATGTACAACAACAGAAACATCATGTTTGTTTGCCGCAGTTCTTCTAGCTTTCTCCTAGAAAATACGAATGTGTAGAGCTGGTGTCTCCATGTGGAACCAATTAGAGTTTCCCAGTACAAAATTAAATGTTCCCTGATAAAAAAAAAATTCAAAACAATAATGACCATTGATAATATCCAGAAAACACAAACACAGAGGCTGTGGCAATCTGGGATTGAGTTAGCCAAAACAAAACCGGATATTTCCGGTTTCATGCAGTCATATCCGGACAAAGTGGTGTGGAATTTGTATGCAATAGACCACGCAAATCATAGTAAAAATGGTTTTGGAGAAAAGCAAACTCCTTTCTTCAGGCAAGTGCATAAAATGTCATGTATACAAACAGAAATATCATGTTTGTTTGCCGCCGTTCCTCTAGATTTCTCCCTGGAATACCCGAATAGGAAGAACTGGTTTCTGCATGTGGATCCAGTGATTGTTTCCCAGTACAAAATTCAGTGCTCCCTGAAAAAAAAAAAAAAAACGTTCAAAACAATAATGACCATTGATAATATCCAGAAAACACAAACACAGAGGCTGTGGGAATCTGGGATTGAGTTAGCCAAAACAAAACCGGATATTTCCGGTTTCATGCAGTCATATCCGGACAAAATGGTGTGGAATTTGTATGCAATAGACCAAGCAAATCATAGTAAAAATGGTTTTGGAGAAAAGCAAAGTCCTTTCTTTAGGCAGGTGCATAAAATGTCATGTATACAAACAGAAATATCATGTTTGTTTGTCGCAGTTCCTCTAGTTTCTCGCTTAGAAAATACGAATGTGTAGAGCTGGTGTCTCCATGTGGAACCACTGAGTGTTTCCCAGTACAAAATTTAATGTTCCCTGATAAAAAGAAAATGTTTCAAAACAATAAAGTCCTTTGATAATATCCAGAAAACACAAACACAGGGGCTGTGGCAATATCTGGGATTGAGTTAGCCAAAACAAAACTGGATATTTCCGGTTTCATCCAGTCATATCCGGACAAAGTGTTCTGGAATTCCTATGCAATGAACAGAGAAAATCACAGTAAAAATGGTTTTGGAGAAAAGCAAAGTCCTTTCTTTAGGCAAGTGCATAAAATGTCATGTATACAAACAGAAATATCATGTTTGTTTGCCGCAGTTCCTCTAGTTTTCTCCCTAGAATACCCGAATAGGAAGAACTGGTTTCTGCATGTGGATCCAGTGATTGTTTCCCTGTAAAAAATTAAATGCTCCCTGATAAAAAAAAACGTTCAAAACGATAATGACCATTGATAATATCCAGAAAACACAAACACAGGGGCTGCGGCAATATCTGGGATTGAGTTAGCCAAAACAAAACCGGATATTTCCGGTTTCATGCAGTCATATCCGGACAAAGTGGTGTGGAATTTGTATGCAATAGACCAAGCAAATCATAGTAAAAATGGTTTTGGAGAAAAGCATACTCATTTCTTTAGGCAAGTGCATAAAATGTCATGTATACAAACAGAAATATCATGTTTGCTTTCCGCAGTTCCTCTAGTTTTCTCCCTAGAATACACGAATAGGAAGTACTGGTTTCTGCATGTGGAATCAGTGATTGTTTCCCTGTACAAAATTAAATGCTCACTGATAAAAAAAACGTTCAAAACAATAATGACCAGTGGTAATATCCAGAAAACACAAACACAGAGGCTGTGGCAATATCTGGGATTGAGTTACCAAAACAAAACCGGATATTTCCGGTTTCATGCAGTCATATCCGGACAAAGTGGTGTGGAGTTTGTATGCAATAGACCAAGCAAATAATAGTAAAAATGGTTTTGGAGAAAAGCAAACTCCTTTCTTTAGGCAAGTGCATAAAATGTCATGTATACAAACAGAAATATCATGTTTGTTTGCCACAGTTCTTCTAGCTTTCTCCTAGAAAATACGAATGTGTAGAGCTGGTGTCTCCATGTGGAACCAATTAGAGTTTCCCAGTACAAAATTAAATGTTCCCTGATAAAAAACATTCAAAACAATAAAGTCCTTTGATAATATCCAGAAAACACAAACACAGAGGCTGTCACAATATCTGTGATTGAGTTAGCCAAAAAAAAGCGAATATTTCCCCTTTCATCCAGTCATATCCGGACAAAGTGGTGTGGAATTTATATACAATAGACCAAGCAAATCATAGTAAAATGGTTTTGGAGAAAAGCAAAGTCCTTTCTTTAGGCAAGAGCATAAAATGTCATGTATACAAACAGAGATATCATGTTTGTTTGCCGCAGTTCCTCTAGTTTTCGCCCCAGAATACACGAATAGGAAGAAATGGTTTCTCCATGTGGAACTACTGATTGTTTCCCTGTACAAAATTAAATGCTCCCTGATTAAAAAAAAGTTCAAAACCATAATGACCATTGATAATATCCAGAAAACACAAACACAGGGGCTGCGGTAATATCTGGGATTGAGTTAGCCAAAACAAAACCGGATATTTCCGGTTTCATGCAGTCATATCCGGACAAAGTGGTGTGGAATTTGTATGAAATAGACCAAGCAAATCATAGTAAAAATGGTTTTGGAGAAAAGCAAACTCCTTTCTTTAGGAAAGTGCATAAAATGTCATGTATACAAACAGAAATATCATGTTTGTTTGCCGCAGTTCCTCTAGTTTCTCGCTTAGAAAATACGAATGTGTAGAGCTGGAGTCTCCATGTGGAACCACTGAGTGTTTCCCAGTACAAAATTAAATGTTCCCTGATAAAAAAATTCAAAACAATAATGACCATTGATAATATCCAGAAAACACAAACACAGAGGCTGTGGCAATCTGGGATTGAGTTAGCCAAAACAAAACCGGATATTTCCGGTTTCATGCAGTCATATCCGGACAAAGTGGTGTGGAATTTGTATGCAATAGACCAAGCAAATCATAGTAAAAATGGTTTTGGAGAAAAGCAAACTCCTTTCTTCAGGCAAGTGCATAAAATGTCATGTATACAAACAGAAATATCATGTTTGTTTGCCGCCGTTCCTCTAAATTTCTCCCTAGAATACCCGAATAGGAAGAACTGGTTTCTGCATGTGGATCCAGTGATTGTTTCCCTGTACAAAATTAAATGCTCCCTGATAAAAAAAAAACGTTCAAAACAATAATGACCATTGATAATATCCAGAAAACACAAACACAGAGGCTGTGGCAATCTGGGATTGAGTTAGCCAAAACAAAACCGGATATTTCCGGTTTCATGCAGTCATATCCGGACAAAGTGGTGTGGAATTTGTATGCAATAGACCAAGCAAATCATAGTAAAAATGGTTTTGGAGAAAAGCAAAGTCCTTTCTTTAGGCAGGTGCATAAAATGTCATGTATACAAACAGAAATATCATGTTTGTTTGTCGCAGTTCCTCTAGTTTCTTGCTTAGAAAGTACGAATGTGTAGAGCTGGTGTCTCCATGTGGAACCACTGAGTGTTTCCCAGTACAAAATTTAATGTTCCCTGATAAAAAAAATGTTTCAAAACAATAAAGTCCTTTGATAATATCCAGAAAACACAAACACAGGGGCTGTGGCAATATCTGGGATTGAGTTAGCCAAAAAACCGGATATTTCCAGTTTCATGCAGTCATATCCGGACAAAGTGTTCTGGAGTTCCTATGCAATGAACCGAGAAAATCACAGTAAAAATGGTTTTGGAGAAAAGCAAAGTCCTTTCTTTAGGCAAGTGCATAAAATGTCATGTATACAAACAGAAATATCCTGTTTGTTTGCCGCAGTTCCTCTAGTTTTCTCCCTAGAATACCCGAATAGGAAGAACTGGTTTCTGCATATGGATCCAGTGATTGTTTCCCTGTACAAAATTAAATGCTCCCTGATAAAAAAAAACGTTCAAAACAATAATGACCATTGATAATATCCAGAAAACACAAACACAGAGGCTGTGGCAATCTGGGATTGAGTTAGCCAAAACAAAACCGGATATTTCCGGTTTCATGCAGTCATATCCGGACAAAGTGGTGTGGAATTTGTATGCAATAGACCAAGCAAATCATAGTAAAAATGGTTTTGGAGAAAAGCAAACTCCTTCCTTTAGCAAAGTGCATAAAATGTCATGTATACAAACAGAAATATCATGTTTGTTTGCCGCAGTTCTTCTAGCTTTCTCCTAGAAAATACGAATGTGTAGAGCTGGTGTCTCCATGTGGAACCAATTAGAGTTTCCCAGTACAAAATTAAATGTTCCCTGATAAAAAACATTCAAAACAATAAAGTCCTTTGATAATATCCAGAAAACACAAACACAGAGGCTGTCACAATATCTGTGATTGAGTTAGCCAAAAAAAAGCGAATATTTCCCCTTTCATCCAGTCATATCCGGACAAAGTGGTGTGGAATTTATATACAATAGACCAAGCAAATCATAGTAAAATGGTTTTGGAGAAAAGCAAAGTCCTTTCTTTAGGCAAGAGCATAAAATGTCATGTATACAAACAGAGATATCATGTTTGTTTGCCGCAGTTCCTCTAGTTTTCGCCCCAGAATACACGAATAGGAAGAAATGGTTTCTCCATGTGGAACTACTGATTGTTTCCCTGTACAAAATTAAATGCTCCCTGATTAAAAAAAAGTTCAAAACCATAATGACCATTGATAATATCCAGAAAACACAAACACAGGGGCTGCGGTAATATCTGGGATTGAGTTAGCCAAAACAAAACCGGATATTTCCGGTTTCATGCAGTCATATCCGGACAAAGTGGTGTGGAATTTGTATGAAATAGACCAAGCAAATCATAGTAAAAATGGTTTTGGAGAAAAGCAAACTCCTTTCTTTAGGAAAGTGCATAAAATGTCATGTATACAAACAGAAATATCATGTTTGTTTGCCGCAGTTCCTCTAGTTTCTCGCTTAGAAAATACGAATGTGTAGAGCTGGAGTCTCCATGTGGAACCACTGAGTGTTTCCCAGTACAAAATTAAATGTTCCCTGATAAAAAAATTCAAAACAATAATGACCATTGATAATATCCAGAAAACACAAACACAGAGGCTGTGGCAATCTGGGATTGAGTTAGCCAAAACAAAACCGGATATTTCCGGTTTCATGCAGTCATATCCGGACAAAGTGGTGTGGAATTTGTATGCAATAGACCAAGCAAATCATAGTACAAATGGTTTTGGAGAAAAGCAAACTCCTTTCTTCAGGCAAGTGCATAAAATGTCATGTATACAAACAGAAATATCATGTTTGTTTGCCGCCATTCCTCTAAATTTCTCCCTAGAATACCCGAATAGGAAGAACTGGTTTCTGCATGTGGATCCAGTGATTGTTTCCCTGTACAAAATTAAATGCTCCCTGATAAAAAAAAAAACGTTCAAAACAATAATGACCATTGATAATATCCAGAAAACACAAACACAGAGGCTGTGGCAATCTGGGATTGAGTTAGCCAAAACAAAACCGGATATTTCCGGTTTCATGCAGTCATATCCGGACAAAGTGGTGTGGAATTTGTATGCAATAGACCAAGCAAATCATAGTAAAAATGGTTTTGGAGAAAAGCAAAGTCCTTTCTTTAGGCAGGTGCATAAAATGTCATGTATACAAACAGAAATATCATGTTTGTTTGTCGCAGTTCCTCTAGTTTCTTGCTTAGAAAGTACGAATGTGTAGAGCTGGTGTCTCCATGTGGAACCACTGAGTGTTTCCCAGTACAAAATTTAATGTTCCCTGATAAAAAAAATGTTTCAAAACAATAAAGTCCTTTGATAATATCCAGAAAACACAAACACAGGGGCTGTGGCAATATCTGGGATTGAGTTAGCCAAAAAACCGGATATTTCCAGTTTCATGCAGTCATATCCGGACAAAGTGTTCTGGAGTTCCTATGCAATGAACCGAGAAAATCACAGTAAAAATGGTTTTGGAGAAAAGCAAAGTCCTTTCTTTAGGCAAGTGCATAAAATGTCATGTATACAAACAGAAATATCCTGTTTGTTTGCCGCAGTTCCTCTAGTTTTCTCCCTAGAATACCCGAATAGGAAGAACTGGTTTCTGCATATGGATCCAGTGATTGTTTCCCTGTACAAAATTAAATGCTCCCTGATAAAAAAAAACGTTCAAAACAATAATGACCATTGATAATATCCAGAAAACACAAACACAGAGGCTGTGGCAATCTGGGATTAAGTTAGCCAAAACAAAACCGGATATTTCCGGTTTCATGCAGTCATATCCGGACAAAGTGGTGTGGAATTTGTATGCAATAGACCAAGCAAATCATAGTAAAAATGGTTTTGGAGAAAAGCAAACTCCTTTTTTCAGGCAAGTGCATAAAATGTCATGTATACAAACAGAAATATCATGTTTGTTTGCCGCCGTTCCTCTAGATTTCTCCCTAGAATACCCGAATAGGAAGAACTGGTTTCTGCATGTGGATCCAGTGATTGTTTCCCAGTACAAAATTCAATGCTCCGTGATAAAAAAAAAAAAAAAACGTTCAAAACAATAATGACCATTGATAATATCCAGAAAACACAAACACAGAGGCTGTGGCAATATCTGGGATTGAGTTAGCCAAACCAAAACCGGATATTTCCGGTTTCATGCAGTCATATCCGGACAAAGTGGTGTGGAATTTGTATGCAATAGACCAAGCAAATCATAGTAAAAATGGTTTTGGAGAAAAGCAAACTCCTTTTTTCAGGCAAGTGCATAAAATGTCATGTATACAAACAGATATATCATTTTTGTTTGCCGCAGTTCCTCTAGATTCCGGCTTAGAAAATATGAATGTGTAGAGCTGGTGTGTCCATGTGGAACCACTGAGTGTTTCCCAGAACAAAATTAAATGTTCCCTGATAAAAAAAAATTCAAAACAATAATGACCATTGATAATATCCAGAAAACACAAACACAGAGGCTGTGGCAATCTGGGATTGAGTTAGCCAAAACAAAACCGGATATTTCCGGTTTCATGCAGTCATATCCGGACAAAGTGGTGTGGAATTTGTATGCAATAGACCAAGCAAATCATAGTAAAAATGGTTTTGGAGAAAAGCAAACTCCTTCCTTTAGCAAAGTGCATAAAATGTCATGTATACAAACAGAAATATCATGTTTGTTTGCCGCAGTTCTTCTAGCTTTCTCCTAGAAAATACGAATGTGTAGAGCTGGTGTCTCCATGTGGAACCAATTAGAGTTTCCCAGTACAAAATTAAATGTTCCCTGATAAAAAACATTCAAAACAATAAAGTCCTATGAAAATATCCAGAAAACACAAACACAGAGGCTGTCGCAATATCTGTGATTGAGTTAGCCAAAACAAAAGCGGATATTTCCCCTTTCATCCAGTCATATCTGGACAAAGTGGTGTGGAATTTGTATGCAATAGACCAAGCAAATCATAGTAAAAATGGTTTTGGAGAAAAGCAAAGTCATTTCATTAGGCAGGTGCATAAAATGTCATGTATACAAACAGAATTATCATGTTTGTTTGCTGCAGTTCCTCTAGCATTCTCCGTATAATATACAAATGTTTAGAGTTGGTTTCTCCATGTGGAACCACTGAGGGTTTCCCAGTACAAAATTAAATCTTCCATGATAAAAAAAATGTTTCAAAACAATAAAGTCCTTTGATAATATCCAGAAAACACAAACACAGGGGCTGTGCCAATATCTGGGATTGAGTTAGCCAAAACAAAACCGGATATTTCCGGTTTCATGCAGTCATATCCGGACAAAGTGTTCTGGAATGCCTATGCAATGAACCGAGAAAATCATAGTAAAAATGGTTTTGGAGAAAAGCAAAGTCCTTTCTTTAGGCAAGTGCATAAAATGTCATGTATACAAACAGAAATATCCTGTTTGTTTGCCGAAGTTCCTCTAGTTTTCTCCCTAGAATACACGAATAGGAAGAACTGGTTTCTGCATGTGGATCCAGTGATTGTTTCCCTGTAAAAAATTAAATGCTCCCTGATTTAAAAAAAACGTTCCAAACAATAATGACCATTGATAATATCCAGAAAACACAAACACAGGGGCTGTGGCAATATCTGGGATTGAGTTAGCCAAAACAAAACCGGATATTTCCGGTTTCATGCAGTCATATCCGGACAAAGTGGTGTGGAATTTGTACGCAATAGACCAAGCAAATCATAGTAAAAATGGTTTTGGAGAAAAGCATACTCATTTCTTTAGGCAAGTGCATAAAATGTCATGTATACAAACAGAAATATCATGTTTGCTTGCCGCAGTTCCTCTAGTTTTCTCCCAAGAATACACGAATAGGAAGAAATGGTTTCTGCATGGGGAATCAGTGATTGTTTCCCTGTACAAAATTAAATGCTCACTGATAAAAAAAACGTTCAAAACAATAATGACCATTGATAATATCCAGAAAAAACAAACACAGGGGCTGTGGCAATATCTGGGATTGAGTTAGCCAAAACAAAACCGGATATTTCCGGTTTCATGCAGTCATATCCGGACAAAGTGGTGTGGAATTTGTATGCAATAGACCAAGCAAATCATAGTAAAAATGGTTTTGGAGAAAAGCAAACTCCTTTCTTTAGGCAAGTGCATAAAATGTCATGTACAACAACAGAAACATCATGTTTGTTTGCCGCAGTTCTTCTAGCTTTCTCCTAGAAAATACGAATGTGTAGAGCTGGTGTCTCCATGTGGAACCAATTAGAGTTTCCCAGTACAAAATTAAATGTTCCCTGATAAAAAAAAATTCAAAACAATAATGACCATTGATAATATCCAGAAAACACAAACACAGAGGCTGTGGCAATCTGGGATTGAGTTAGCCAAAACAAAACCGGATATTTCCGGTTTCATGCAGTCATATCCGGACAAAGTGGTGTGGAATTTGTATGCAATAGACCACGCAAATCATAGTAAAAATGGTTTTGGAGAAAAGCAAACTCCTTTCTTCAGGCAAGTGCATAAAATGTCATGTATACAAACAGAAATATCATGTTTGTTTGCCGCCGTTCCTCTAGATTTCTCCCTGGAATACCCGAATAGGAAGAACTGGTTTCTGCATGTGGATCCAGTGATTGTTTCCCAGTACAAAATTCAGTGCTCCCTGATAAAAAAAAATCGTTCAAAACAATAATGA
This sequence comes from Lepus europaeus, assembly GCF_033115175.1. NCBI lineage: Eukaryota > Metazoa > Chordata > Mammalia > Lagomorpha > Leporidae > Lepus > Lepus europaeus. The sequence continues at coordinate 36,637,048 of NC_084847.1, read as the reverse complement.
CCATTGATAATATCCAGAAAACACAAACACAGAGGCTGTGGCAATCTGGGATTGAGTTAGCCAAAACAAAACCGGATATTTCCGGTTTCATGCAGTCATATCCGGACAAAATGGTGTGGAATTTGTATGCAATAGACCAAGCAAATCAGAGTAAAAATGGTTTTGGAGAAAAGCAAAGTCCTTTCTTTAGGCAGGTGCATAAAATGTCATGTATACAAACAGAAATATCATGTTTGTTTGTCGCAGTTCCTCTAGTTTCTCGCTTAGAAAATACGAATGTGTAGAGCTGGTGTCTCCATGTGGAACGACTGAGTGTTTCCCAGTACAAAATTTAATGTTCCCTGATAAAAAGAAAATGTTTCAAAACAATAAAGTCCTTTGATAATATCCAGAAAACACAAACACAGGGGCTGTGGCAATATCTGGGATTGAGTTAGCCAAAACAAAACTGGATATTTCCGGTTTCATCCAGTCATATCCGGACAAAGTGTTCTGCAATTCCTATGCAATGAACCGAGAAAATCACAGTAAAAATGGTTTTGGAGAAAAGCAAAGTCCTTTCTTTAGGCAAGTGCATAAAATGTCATGTATACAAACAGAAATATCATGTTTGTTTGCCGCAGTTCCTCTAGTTTTCTCCCTAGAATACCCGAATAGGAAGAACTGGTTTCTGCATGTGGATCCAGTGATTGTTTCCCTGTAAAAAATTAAATGCTCCCTGATTAAAAAAAACGTTCCAAACAATAATGACCATTGATCATATCCAGAAAACACAAACACAGGGGCTGTGGCAATATCTGGGATTGAGATAGGCAAAACAAAACCGGATATTTCTGGTTTCATGCAGTCATATCCGGACAAAGTGGTGTGGAATTTGTATGCAATAGTCCAAGCAAATCATAGTAACATGGTTTTGGAGAAAAGCAAAGTCCTTTCTTTAGGCAAGTGCATAAAATGTCATGTATAGAAACAGAAATATCATGTTTGCTTGCCGCAGTTCCTCTAGTTTTCTCCCAAGAATACAGGAATAGGAAGAACTGGTTTCTGCATGTGGATCCAGTGATTGTTTCCCTGTACAAAATTAAATGCTCCCTGATTAAAAAAAACGTTCAAAACCATAATGACCATTGATAATATCCAGAAAACACAAACACAGGGGCTGCGGCAATATCTGGGATTGAGTTAGCCAAAACAAAACCGGATATTTCCGGTTTCATGCAGTCATATCCGGACAAAGTGGTGTGGAATTTGTATGCAATAGACCAAGCAAATCATAGTAAAAATGGTTTTGGAGAAAAGCATACTCATTTCTTTAGGCAAGTGCATAAAATGTCATGTATACAAACAGAAATATCATGTTTGCTTTCCGCAGTTCCTCTAGTTTTCTCCCTAGAATACACGAATAGGAAGTACTGGTTTCTGCATGTGGAATCAGTGATTGTTTCCCTGTACAAAATTAAATGCTCACTGATAAAAAAAACGTTCAAAACAATAATGACCAGTGGTAATATCCAGAAAACACAAACACAGAGGCTGTGGCAATATCTGGGATTGAGTTACCAAAACAAAACCGGATATTTCCGGTTTCATGCAGTCATATCCGGACAAAGTGGTGTGGAGTTTGTATGCAATAGACCAAGCAAATAATAGTAAAAATGGTTTTGGAGAAAAGCAAACTCCTTTGTTTAGGCAAGTGCATAAAATGTCATGTATACAAACAGAAATATCATGTTTGTTTGCCACAGTTCTTCTAGCTTTCTCCTAGAAAATACGAATGTGTAGAGCTGGTGTCTCCATGTGGAACCAATTAGAGTTTCCCAGTACAAAATTAAATGTTCCCTGATAAAAAACATTCAAAACAATAAAGTCCTTTGATAATATCCAGAAAACACAAACACAGAGGCTGTCACAATATCTGTGATTGAGTTAGCCAAAAAAAAGCGAATATTTCCCCTTTCATCCAGACATATCCGGACAAAGTGGTGTGGAATTTATATACAATAGACCAAGCAAATCATAGTAAAATGGTTTTGGAGAAAAGCAAAGTCCTTTCTTTAGGCAAGAGCATAAAATGTCATGTATACAAACAGAGATATCATGTTTGTTTGCCGCAGTTCCTCTAGTTTTCGCCCCAGAATACACGAATAGGAAGAAATGGTTTCTCCATGTGGAACTACTGATTGTTTCCCTGTACAAAATTAAATGCTCCCTGATTAAAAAAAAGTTCAAAACCATAATGACCATTGATAATATCCAGAAAACACAAACACAGGGGCTGCGGTAATATCTGGGATTGAGTTAGCCAAAACAAAACCGGATATTTCCGGTTTCATGCAGTCATATCCGGACAAAGTGGTGTGGAATTTGTATGAAATAGACCAAGCAAATCATAGTAAAAATGGTTTTGGAGAAAAGCAAACTCCTTTCTTTAGGAAAGTGCATAAAATGTCATGTATACAAACAGAAATATCATGTTTGTTTGCCGCAGTTCCTCTAGTTTCTCGCTTAGAAAATACGAATGTGTAGAGCTGGAGTCTCCATGTGGAACCACTGAGTGTTTCCCAGTACAAAATTAAATGTTCCCTGATAAAAAAATTCAAAACAATAATGACCATTGATAATATCCAGAAAACACAAACACAGAGGCTGTGGCAATCTGGGATTGAGTTAGCCAAAACAAAACCGGATATTTCCGGTTTCATGCAGTCATATCCGGACAAAGTGGTGTGGAATTTGTATGCAATAGACCAAGCAAATCATAGTAAAAATGGTTTTGGAGAAAAGCAAACTCCTTTCTTCAGGCAAGTGCATAAAATGTCATGTATACAAACAGAAATATCATGTTTGTTTGCCGCCGTTCCTCTAAATTTCTCCCTAGAATACCCGAATAGGAAGAACTGGTTTCTGCATGTGGATCCAGTGATTGTTTCCCTGTACAAAATTAAATGCTCCCTGATAAAAAAAAAACGTTCAAAACAATAATGACCATTGATAATATCCAGAAAACACAAACACAGAGGCTGTGGCAATCTGGGATTGAGTTAGCCAAAACAAAACCGGATATTTCCGGTTTCATGCAGTCATATCCGGACAAAGTGGTGTGGAATTTGTATGCAATAGACCAAGCAAATCATAGTACAAATGGTTTTGGAGAAAAGCAAAGTCCTTTCTTTAGGCAGGTGCATAAAATGTCATGTATACAAACAGAAATATCATGTTTGTTTGTCGCAGTTCCTCTAGTTTCTTGCTTAGAAAGTACGAATGTGTAGAGCTGGTGTCTCCATGTGGAACCACTGAGTGTTTCCCAGTACAAAATTTAATGTTCCCTGATAAAAAAAAATGTTTCAAAACAATAAAGTCCTTTGATAATATCCAGAAAACACAAACACAGGGGCTGTGGCAATATCTGGGATTGAGTTAGCCAAAAAACCGGATATTTCCAGTTTCATGCAGTCATATCCGGACAAAGTGTTCTGGAGTTCCTATGCAATGAACCGAGAAAATCACAGTAAAAATGGTTTTGGAGAAAAGCAAAGTCCTTTCTTTAGGCAAGTGCATAAAATGTCATGTATACAAACAGAAATATCCTGTTTGTTTGCCGCAGTTCCTCTAGTTTTCTCCCTAGAATACCCGAATAGGAAGAACTGGTTTCTGCATGTGGATCCAGTGATTGTTTCCCTGTACAAAATTAAATGCTCCCTGATAAAAAAAAACGTTCAAAACAATAATGACCATTGATAATATCCAGAAAACACAAACACAGAGGCTGTGGCAATCTGGGATTAAGTTAGCCAAAACAAAACCGGATATTTCCGGTTTCATGCAGTCGTATCCGGACAAAGTGGTGTGGAATTTGTATGCAATAGACCAAGCAAATCATAGTAAAAATGGTTTTGGAGAAAAGCAAACTCCTTTTTTCAGGCAAGTGCATAAAATGTCATGTATACAAACAGAAATATCATGTTTGTTTGCCGCCGTTCCTCTAGATTTCTCCCTAGAATACCCGAATAGGAAGAACTGGTTTCTGCATGTGGATCCAGTGATTGTTTCCCAGTACAAAATTCAATGCTCCCTGATAAAAAAAAAAAAACGTTCAAAACAATAATGACCATTGATAATATCCAGAAAACACAAACACAGAGGCTGTGGCAATATCTGGGATTGAGTTAGCCAAACCAAAACCGGATATTTCCGGTTTCATGCAGTCATATCCGGACAAAGTGGTGTGGAATTTGTATGCAATAGACCAAGCAAATCATAGTAAAAATGGTTTTGGAGAAAAGCAAACTCCTTTCTTCAGGCAAGTGCATAAAATGTCATGTATACAAACAGAAATATCATGTTTGTTTTACGCCGTTCCTCTAGATTTCTCCCTAGAATACCCGAATAGGAAGAACTGGTTTCTGCATGTGGATCCAGTGATTGTTTCCCTGTACAAAATTAAATGCTCCCTGATAAAAAAAAAGTTCAAAACAATAATGACCATTGATAATATCCAGAAAACACAAACACAGAGGCTGTGGCAATCTGGGATTGAGTTAGCCAAAACAAAACCGGATATTTCCGGTTTCATGCAGTCATATCCGGACAAAGTGGTGTGGAATTTGTATGCAATAGACCAAGCAAATCATAGTAAAATGGTTTTGGAGAAAAGCATACTCATTTCTTTAGGCAAGTGCATAAAATGTCATGTATACAAACAGAAATATCATGTTTGCTTGCCGCAGTTCCTCTAGGTTTCTCCCTAGAATACACGAATAGGAAGAACTGGTTTCTGCATGTGGAACCAGTGATTGTTTCCCTGTACAAAATTAAATGCTCACTGATAAAAAAAAAACGTTCAAAACAATAATGACCATTGATAATATCCAGAAAACACAAACAAAGAGGCTGTCGCAATATCTGTGATTGAGTTAGCCAAAACAAAAGCGGATATTTCCCCTTTCATCCAGTCATATCTGGACAAAGTGGTGTGGAATTTGTATGCAATAGACCAAGCAAATCATAGTAAAAATGGTTTTGGAGAAAAGCAAAATCCTTTCTTTAGGCAAGTGCATAAAATGTCATGTATACAAACAGAAATATCATGTTTGTTTGCCGCAGTTCTTCAAGCTTTCTCCTAGAAAATACGAATGTGTAGAGCTGGTGTCTCCATGTGGAACCAATTAGAGTTTCCCAGTACAAAATTAAATGTTCCCTGATAAAAAACATTCAAAACAATAAAGTCCTTTGATAATATCCAGAAAACACAAACACAGAGGCTGTCGCAATATCTGTGATTGAGTTAGCCAAAAAAAAGCGGATATTTCACCTTTCATCCAGTCATATCCAGACAAAGTGGTGTGGAATTTATATGCAATAGACCAAGCAAATCATAGTAAAATGGTTTTGGAGAAAAGCAAAGTCCTTTCTTTAGGCAAGTGCATAAAATGTCATGTATACAAACAGAGATATCATGTTTGTTTGCCGCAGTTCCTCTAGTTTTCTCCCTAGAATACACGAATAGGAAGAACTGGTTTCTGCATGTGGAACCAGTGATTGTTTCCCTGTACAAAATTAAATGCTCCCTGATAAAAACAAAACGTTCAAAACAATAATGACCATTGATAATATCCAGAAAACACAAACACAGGGCCTGTGGCAATATCTGGGATTGAGTTAGCCAAAACAAAACCGGATATTTCCGGTTTCATGCAGTCATATCCGGACAAAGTGGTGTGGAATTTGTATGCAATAGACCAAGCAAATCATAGTAAAAATGGTTTTGGAGAAAAGCAAACTCCTTTTTTCAGGCAAGTGCATAAAATGTCATGTATACAAACAGATATATCATTTTTGTTTGCCGCAGTTCCTCTAGATTCCGGCTTAGAAAATACGAATGTGTAGAGCTGGTGTGTCCATGTGGAACCACTGAGTGTTTCCCAGAACAAAATTAAATGTTCCCTGATAAAAAAATTCAAAACAATAATGACCATTGATAATATCCAGAAAACACAAACACAGAGGCTGTGGCAATCTGGGATTGAGTTAGCCAAAACAAAACCGGATATTTCCGGTTTCATGCAGTCATATCCGGACAAAGTGGTGTGGAATTTGTATGCAATAGACCAAGCAAATCATAGTAAAAATGGTTTTGGAGAAAAGCAAACTCCTTCCTTTAGCAAAGTGCATAAAATGTCATGTATACAAACAGAAATATCATGTTTGTTTGCCGCAGTTCTTCTAGCTTTCTCCTAGAAAATACGAATGTGTAGAGCTGGTGTCTCCATGTGGAACCAATTAGAGTTTCCCAGTACAAAATTAAATGTTCCCTGATAAAAAACATTCAAAACAATAAAGTCCTATGAAAATATCCAGAAAACACAAACACAGAGGCTGTCGCAATATCTGTGATTGAGTTAGCCAAAACAAAAGCGGATATTTCCCCTTTCATCCAGTCATATCTGGACAAAGTGGTGTGGAATTTGTATGCAATAGACCAAGCAAATCATAGTAAAAATGGTTTTGGAGAAAAGCAAAGTCATTTCATTAGGCAGGTGCATAAAATGTCATGTATACAAACAGAATTATCATGTTTGTTTGCTGCAGTTCCTCTAGCATTCTCCGTATAATATACAAATGTTTAGAGTTGGTTTCTCCATGTGGAACCACTGAGGGTTTCCCAGTACAAAATTAAATGTTCCCTGATAAAAAAAAATGTTTCAAAACAATAAAGTCCTTTGATAATATCCAGAAAACACAAACACAGGGGCTGTGCCAATATCTGGGATTGAGTTAGCCAAAACAAAACCGGATATTTCCGGTTTCATGCAGTCATATCCGGACAAAGTGGTGTGGAATTTGTACGCAATAGACCAAGCAAATCATAGTAAAAATGGTTTTGGAGAAAAGCATACTCATTTCTTTAGGCAAGTGCATAAAATGTCATGTATACAAACAGAAATATCATGTTTGCTTTCCGCAGTTCCTCTAGTTTTCTCCCAAGAATACACGAATAGGAAGAACTGGTTTCTACATGTGGAACCAGTGATTATTTCCCTGTACAAAATTAAATGCTCCCTGATTAAAAAAAAAACGTTCCAAACAATAATGACCATTGATAATATCCAGAAAACACAAACACAGGGGCTGTGGCAATATCTGGGATTGAATTAGCCAAAAAAAAACCGGATATTTCCGGTTTCATGCAGTCATATCCGGACAAAGTGGTGTGGAGTTTGTATGCAATAGACCAAGCAAATAATAGTAAAAATGGTTTTGGAGAAAAGCAAACTCCTTTCTTTAGGCAAGTGCATAAAATGTCATGTATACAAACAGAAATATCATGTTTGTTTGCCGCAGTTCCTCTAGTTTCTCGCTTAGAAAATACGAATGTGTAGAGCTGGTGTCTCCATGTGGAACCACTGAGTGTTTCCCAGAACAAAATTAAATGTTCCCTGATAAAAAAAATTCAAAACAAGAAAGTCCTTTGATAATATCCAGAAAACACAAACACAGAGGCTGTCGCAATATTGTGATTAAGTTAGCCAAAACAAAAGCGGATATTTCCGGTTTCATACAGTCATATCCGGACAAAGTGGTGTGGAATTTGTATGCAATAGACCAAGCAAATCATAGTAAAAATGGTTTTGGAGAAAAGCAAAGTCATTTCATTAGGCAGGTACATAAAATGTCATGTATACAAACAGAAATATCATGTTTCTTTGCTGCAGTTCCTCTAGCATTCTCCGTATAATTTACAAATGTTTAGAGCTGGTTTCTCCATGTGGAACCACTGAGGTTTCCCAGTACAAAATTAAATGTTCCCTGATAAAAAAATGTTTCAAAACAATAAAGTCCTTTGATAATATCCAGAAAACACAAACACAGGGGCTGTGGCAATATCTGGGATAGAGTTAGCCAAAACAAAACTGGATATTTCCGGTTTCATGCAGTCATATCCGGACAAAGTGTTCTGGAATTGCTATGCAATGATCCGAGAAAATCACAGTAAAAATGGTTTTGGAGAAAAGCAAAGTCCTTTCTTTATGCAAGTGCATAAAATGTCAGGTATACAAACAGAAATATCATGTTTGCTTGCCGCAGTTCCTCTAGCTTTTCATTAGAATACACGAATAGGAAGAACTGGTTTCTGCATGTGGAATCAGTGATTGTTTCCCTGTACAAAATTAAATGCTCACTGATAAAAAAAACGTTCAAAACAATAATGACCATTGGTAATATCCAGAAAACACAAACACAGAGGCTGTGGCAATATCTGGGATTGAGTTACCAAAACAAAACCGGATATTTCCGGTTTCATGCAGTCATATCCGGAGAAAGTGGTGTGGAATTTGTATGCAATAGACCAAGCAAATCATAGTAAAAATGGTTTTGGAGAAAAGCAAACTCCTTTCTTTAGGCAAGTGCATAAAATGTCATGTATACAAATAGAAATATCATGTTTGTTTGCCGCAGTTCTTCTAGCTTTCTCCTAGAAAATACGAATGTGTAGAGCTGGTGTCTCCATGTGGAACCAATTAGAGTTTCCCAGTACAAAATTAAATGTTCCCTGATAAAAAACATTCAAAAAAATAAAGTCCTTTGATAATATCCAGAAAACACAAACACAGAGGCTGTCGCAATATCTGTGATTGAGTTAGCCAAAAAAAAGCGGATATTTCCCCTTTCATCCAGTCATATCCGGACAAATGGGTGTGGAATTTATATACAATAGACCAAGCAAATCATAGTAAAATGGTTTTGGAGAAAAGCAAAGTCATTTCTTTAGGCAAGTGCATAAAATGTCATGTATACAAACAGAATTATCATGTTTGTTTGCCGCAGTTCCTCTAGTTTTCGCCCCAGAATAAACGAATAGGAAGAACTGGTTTCTGCATGTGGAACTACTGATTGTTTCCCTGTACAAAATTAAATGCTCCCTGATTAAAAAAAAACGTTCAAAACCATAATGACCATTGATAATATCCAGAAAACACAAACACAGGGGCTGCGGCAATATCTGGGATTGAGTTAGCCAAAACAAAACCGGATATTTCCGGTTTCATGCAGTCATATCCGGACAAAGTGGAGTGGAATTTGTATGAAATAGACAAAGCAAATCATAGTAAAAATGGTTTTGGAGAAAAGCAAAGTCCTTTCTTTAGGCAGGTGCATAAAATGTCATGTATACAAACAGAAATATCATGTTTGTTTGCCGCAGTTCCTCTAGTTTCTCGCTTAGAAAATACGAATGTGTAGAGCTGGAGTCTCCATGTGGAACCATTGAGTGTTTCCCAGTACAAAATTAAATGTTCCCTGATAAAAAAAATTCAAAACAATAATGACCATTGATAATATCCAGAAAACACAAACACAGAGGCTGTCGCAATATCTGTGATTGAGTTAGCCAAAACAGAAGCAGATATTTCCCCTTTCATCCAGTCATATCCAGACAAAGTGGTGTGGAATTTGTATGCAATAGACCAAGTAAATCATAGTAAAAATGGTTTTTGAGAAAAGCAAAGTCCTTTCTTTAGGCAAGTGCATAAAATGTCATGTATACAAACAGAGATATCATGTTTGCTTGCCGCAGTTCCTCTAGTTTTCTCCCAAGAATACACGAATAGGCAAAACTGGTTTCTGCATGTGGAACCAGTGATTGTTTCCCTGTACAAAATTAAATGCTCCCTGATTAAAAAAAACGTTCCAAACAATAATGACCATTGATAATATCCAGAAAACACAAACACAGAGGCTGTGGCAAACTGGGATTGAGTTAGCCAAAACAAAACCGGATATTTCCGGTTTCATACAGTCATATCCGGACAAAGTGGTGTGGAATTTGTATGCAATAGACCAAGCAAATCATAGTAAAAATGGTTTTGGAGAAAAGCAAAGTCCTTTCTTTAGGCAAGTGCATAAAATGTCATGTATACAAACAGAAATATCATGTTTGCTTGCCGCAGTTCCTCTAGTTTTCTCGCTAGAAAATACGAAAGTGTAGAGCTGGTGTCTCCATGTGGAACCAGTGATTGTTTCCCTGTACAAAATTAAATGCTCCCTGATCAAAAATAAGTTCCAAACAATAATGACCATTGATAATATCCAGAAAACACAAACACAGAGTCAGTGGCAATATCTGGTATTGAGTTAACCAAAAGAAAAGCGGATATTTCCGGTTTCATGCAGTCATATCCGGACAAAGTGGTATGGAATTTGTATACAACAGACCAAGCAAATCATAGTAAAAATGGTTTTGGAGAAAAGCAAAGTATTTTCTTTAGGCAAGTGCATAAAATGTCATGTATACAAACAGAAATATCATGTTTGTTTGCTGCAGTTCTTCTAGCATTCTCCTAGAAAATACGAATGTGTAGAGCTGGAGTCTCCATGTGGAACCACTGAGTGTTTCCCAGTACAAAATTAAATGTTCCCTGATAAAAAAAAATTCAAAACAATAATGACCATTGATAATATCCAGAAAACACAAACACAGAGGTTGTGGCAATCTGGGATTGAGTTAGCCAAAACAAAACCGGATATTTCCGGTTTCATGCAGTCATATCCGGACAAAGTGGTGTGGAATTTGTATGCAATAGACCACGCAAATCATAGTAAAAATGGTTTTGGAGAAAAGCAAACTCCTTTCTTCAGGCAAGTGCATAAAATGTCATGTATACAAACAGAAATATCATGTTTGTTTGCCGCCGTTCCTCTAGATTTCTCCCTGGAATACCCGAATAGGAAGAACTGGTTTCTGCATGTGGATCCAGTGATTGTTTCCCAGTACAAAATTCAGTGCTCCCTGATAAAAAAAAAAAACGTTCAAAACAATAATGACCATTGATAATATCCAGAAAACACAAACACAGAGGCTGTGGCAATCTGGGATTGAGTTAACCAAAACAAAACCGGATATTTCCGGTTTCATGCAGTCATATCCGGACAAAATGGTGTGGAATTTGTATGCAATAGACCAAGCAAATCATAGTAAAAATGGTTTTGGAGAAAAGCAAAGTCCTTTCTTTAGGCAGGTGCATAAAATGTCATGTATACAAACAGAAATATCATGTTTGTTTGTCGCAGTTCCTCTAGTTTCTCGCTTAGAAAATACGAATGTTTAGAGCTGGTGTCTCCATGTGGAACCACTGAGTGTTTCCCAGTACAAAATTTAATGTTCCCTGATAAAAAGAAAATGTTTCAAAACAATAAAGTCCTTTGATAATATCCAGAAAACACAAACACAGGGGCTGTGGCAATATCTGGGATTGAGTTAGCCAAAACAAAACTGGATATTTCCGGTTTCATCCAGTCATATCCGGACAAAGTGTTCTGGAATTCCTATGCAATGAACCGAGAAAATCACAGTAAAAATGGTTTTGGAGAAAAGCAAAGTCCTTTCTTTAGGCAAGTGCATAAAATGTCATGTATACAAACAGAAATATCATGTTTGTTTGCCGCAGTTCCTCTAGTTTTCTCCCTAGAATACCCGAATAGGAAGAACTGGTTTCTGCATGTGGATCCAGTGATTGTTTCCCTGTAAAAAATTAAATGCTCCCTGATAAAAAAAAACGTTCAAAACAATAATGACCATTGATCATATCCAGAAAACACAAACACAGGGGCTGTGGCAATATCTGGGATTGAGATAGGCAAAACAAAACCGGATATTTCCGGTTTCATGCAGTCATATCCGGACAAAGTGGTGTGGAATTTGTATGCAATAGTCCAAGCAAATCATAGTAACATGGTTTTGGAGAAAAGCAAAGTCCTTTCTTTAGGCAAGTGCATAAAATGTCATGTATACAAACAGAAATATCATGTTTGCTTGCCGCAGTTCCTCTAGTTTTCTCCCAAGAATACAGGAATAGGAAGAACTGGTTTCTGCATGTGGAACCAGTGATTGTTTCCCTGTACAAAATTAAATGCTCCCTGATTAAAAAAAACGTTCAAAACCATAATGACCATTGATAATATCCAGAAAACACAAACACAGGGGCTGCGGCTATATCTGGGATTGAGTTAGCCAAAACAAAACCGGATATTTCCGGTTTCATGCAGTCATATCCGGACAAAGTGGCGTGGAATTTGTATGCAATAGACCAAGCAAATCATAGTAAAAATGGTTTTGGAGAAAAGCAAACTCCTTTCTTTAGGCAAGTGCATAAAAAGTCATGTATACAAACAGAAATATCATGTTTGCTTGCCACAGTTCTTCTAGCTTTCTCCTAGAAAATACGAATGTGTAGAGCTGGTGTCTCCATGTGGAACCAATTAGAGTTTCCCAGTACAAAATTAAATGTTCCCTGATAAAAAACATTCAAAACAATAAAGTCCTTTGATAATATCCAGAAAACACAAACACAGAGGCTGTCACAATATCTGTGATTGAGTTAGCCAAAAAAAAGCGAATATTTCCCCTTTCATCCAGTCATATCCGGACAAAGTGGTGTGGAATTTATATACAATAGACCAAGCAAATCATAGTAAAATGGTTTTGGAGAAAAGCAAAGTCCTTTCTTTAGGCAAGTGCATAAAATGTCATGTATACAAACAGAGATATCATGTTTGTTTGCCGCAGTTCCTCTAGTTTTCGCCCCAGAATACACGAATAGGAAGAAATGGTTTCTGCATGTGGATCCAGTGATTGTTTCCCTGTACAAAATTAAATGCTCCCTGATAAAAAAAAAGTTCAAAACAATAATGACCATTGATAATATCCAGAAAACACAAACACAGAGGCTGTGGCAATCTGGGATTGAGTTAGCCAAAAAAAAAACCGGATATTTCCGGTTTCATGCAGTCATATCCGGACAAAGTTGTGTGGAATTTGTATGCAATAGACCAAGCAAATCATAGTAAAAATGGTTTTGGAGAAAAGCAAAGTCCTTTTTTCAGGCAAGTGCATAAAATGTCATGTATACAAACAGAAATATCATGTTTGTTTGTCGCAGTTCCTCTAGTTTCTCGCTTAGAAAATACGAATGTGTAGAGCTGGTGTCTCCATGTGGAACCACTGAGTGTTTCCCAGTACAAAATTTAATGTTCCCTGATAAAAAAAAATGTTTCAAAACAATAAAGTCCTTTGATAATATCCAGAAAACCCAAACACAGGGGCTGTGGCAATATCTGGGATTGAGTTAGCCAAAACAAAACCGGATATTTCCGGTTTCATCCAGTCATATCCGGACAAAGTGTTCTGGAGTTCCTATGCAACGAACAGAGAAAATCACAGTAAAAATGGTTTTGGAGAAAAGCAAAGTCCTTTCTTTAGGCAAGTGCATAAAATGTCATGTATACAAACAGAAATATCATGTTTGCTTGCTGCAGTTCCTCTAGTTTTCTCCCTAGAATACCCGAATAGGAAGAACTGGTTTCTGCATGTGGATCCAGTGATTGTTTCCCTGTACAAAATTAAATGCTCCCTGATAAAAAAAAACGTTCAAAACAATAATGACCATTGATAATATCCAGAAAACACAAACACAGAGGCTGTGGCAATCTGGTATTGAGTTAGCCAAAACAAAACCGGATATTTCCGGTTTCATGCAGTCATATCCGAACAAAGTGGTGTGGAATTTGTATGCAATAGACCAAGCAAATCATAGTACAAATAGTTTTGGAGAAAAGCAAAGTCCTTTCTTTAGGCAAGTGCATAAAATGTCATGTATACAAACAGAAATATCATGTTTGCTTGCCGCAGTTCCTCTAGTTTTCTCCCAAGAATAAACGAATAGGAAGAACTGGTTTCTGCATGTGGAACCAGTGATTATTTCCCTGTACAAAATTAAATGCTCCCTGATTAAAAAAAAAACGTTCCAAACAATAATGACCATTGATAATATCCAGAAAACACAAACACAGGGGCTGTGGCAATATCTGGGATTGAATTAGCCAAAACAAAACCGGATATTTCCGGTTTCATGCTGTCATATCCGGACAAAGTGGTGTGGAGTTTGTATGCAATAGACCAAGCAAATAATAGTAAAAATGGTTTTGGAGAAAAGCAAACTCCTTTCTTTAGGCAAGTGCATAAAATGTCATGTATACAAACAGAAATATCATGTTTGTTTGCCGCAGTTCCTCTAGTTTCTCGCTTAGAAAATACGAATGTGTAGAGCTGGTGTCTCCATGTGGAACCACTGAGTGTTTCCCAGAACAAAATTAAATGTTCCCTGATAAAAAAAATTCAAAACAAGAAAGTCCTTTGATAATATCCAGAAAACACAAACACAGGGGCTGTGGCAATATCTGGGATTGAGTTAGCCAAAAAACCGGATATTTCCAGTTTCATGCAGTCATATGCGGACAAAGTGTTCTGGAGTTCCTATGCAATGAACCGAGAAAATCACAGTAAAAATGGTTTTGGAGAAAAGCAAAGTCCTTTCTTTAGGCAAGTGCATAAATTGTCATGTATACAAACAGAAATATCCTGTTTGTTTGCCGCAGTTCCGCTAGTTTTCTCCCTAGAATACAAGAATAGGAAGAACTGGTTTCTGCATGTGGATCCAGTGATTGTTTCCCTGTACAAAATTAAATGCTCCCTGATAAAAAAAAAAACGTTCAAAACAATAATGACCATTGATAATATCCAGAAAACACAAACACAGAGGCTGTGGCAATCTGGGATTAAGTTAGCCAAAACAAAACCGGATATTTCCGGTTTCATGCAGTCATATCCGGACAAAGTGGTGTGGAATTTGTATGCAATAGACCAAGCAAATCATAGTAAAAAATGGTTTTGGAGAAAAGCAAACTCCTTTTTTCAGGCAAGTGCATAAAATGTCATGTATACAAACAGAAATATCATGTTTGTTTGCCGCCGTTCCTCTAGATTTCTCAATAGAATACCCGAATAGGAAGAACTGGTTTCTGCATGTGGATCCAGTGCTTGTTTCCCAGTACAAAATTCAATGCTCCCTGATAAAAAAAAACGTTCAAAACAATAATGACCATTGATAATATCCAGAAAACACAAACACAGGGGCTGTGGCAATATCTGGGATTGAATTAGCCAAAAAAAAAACCGGATATTTCCGGTTTCATGCAGTCATATCCGGACAAAGTGGTGTGGAGTTTGTATGCAATAGACCAAGCAAATAATAGTAAAAATGG
This sequence comes from Lepus europaeus, assembly GCF_033115175.1. Classification (NCBI taxonomy): domain Eukaryota; kingdom Metazoa; phylum Chordata; class Mammalia; order Lagomorpha; family Leporidae; genus Lepus; species Lepus europaeus. The sequence goes on along the minus strand of NC_084847.1, from coordinate 36,621,952 downwards.
TTTTGGAGAAAAGCAAACTCCTTTCTTTAGGCAAGTGCATAAAATGTCATGTATACAAACAGAAATATCATGTTTGTTTGCCGCAGTTCCTCTAGTTTCTCGCTTAGAAAATACGAATGTGTAGAGCTGGTGTCTCCATGTGGAACCACTGAGTGTTTCCCAGAACAAAATTAAATGTTCCCTGATAAAAAAAATTCAAAACAAGAAAGTCCTTTGATAATATCCAGAAAACACAAACACAGAGGCTGTCGCAATATTGTGATTAAGTTAGCCAAAACAAAAGCGGATATTTCCGGTTTCATACAGTCATAACCGGACAAAGTGGTGTGGAATTTGTATGCAATAGACCAAGCAAATCATAGGAAAAATGGTTTTGGAGAAAAGCAAAGTCATTTCATTAGGCAGGTACATAAAATGTCATGTATACAAACAGAAATATCATGTTTCTTTGCTGCAGTTCCTCTAGCATTCTCCGTATAATTTACAAATGTTTAGAGCTGGTTTCTCCATGTGGAACCACTGAGGGTTTCCCAGTACAAAATTAAATGTTCCCTGATAAAAAAATGTTTCAAAACAATAAAGTCCTTTGATAATATCCAGAAAACACAAACACAGGGGCTGTGGCAATATCTGGGATAGAGTTAGCCAAAACAAAACTGGATATTTCCGGTTTCATGCAGTCATATCCGGAGAAACTGTTCTGGAATTGCTATGCAATGATCCGAGAAAATCACAGTAAAAATGGTTTTGGAGAAAAGCAAAGTCCTTTCTTTATGCAAGTGCATAAAATGTCAGGTATACAAACAGAAATATCATGTTTGCTTGCCGCAGTTCCTCTAGTTTTTTCATTAGAATACACGAATAGGAAGAACTGGTTTCTGCATGTGGAATCAGTGATTGTTTCCCTGTACAAAATTAAATGCTCACTGATAAAAAAAACGTTCAAAACAATAATGACCATTGGTAATATCCAGAAAACACAAACACAGAGGCTGTGGCAATATCTGGGATTGAGTTACCAAAACAAAACCGGATATTTCCGGTTTCATGCAGTCATATCCGGAGAAAGTGGTGTGGAATTTGTATGCAATATACCAAGCAAATCATAGTAAAAATGGTTTTGGAGAAAAGCAAAGTCTTTTCGTTGGACAAGTGCATAAAATGTCATGTATACAAATAGAAATATCATGTTTGTTTGCTGCAGTTCTTCTAGCTTTCTCCTAGAAAATACGAATGTGTAGAGCTGGTGTCTCCATGTGGAACCAATTAGAGTTTCCCAATACAAAATTAAATGTTCCCTGATAAAAAACATTCAAAACAATAAAGTCCTTTGATAATATCCAGAAAACACAAACACAGAGGCTGTCGCAATATCTGTGATTGAGTTAGCCAAAAAAAAGCGGATATTTCCCCTTTCATCCAGTCATATCCGGACAAATGGGTGTGGAATTTATATACAATAGACCAAGCAAATCATAGTAAAATGGTTTTGGAGAAAAGCAAAGTCATTTCTTTAGGCAAGTGCATAAAATGTCATGTATACAAACAGAGATATCATGTTTGTTTGCCGCAGTTCCTCTAGTTTTCGCCCCAGAATACACGAATAGGAAGAACTGGTTTCTCCATGTGGAACTACTGATTGTTTCCCTGTACAAAATTAAATACTCCCTGATTAAAAAAAAACGTTCAAAACCATAATGACCATTGATAATATCCAGAAAACACAAACACAGGGGCTGCGGCAATATCTGGGATTGAGTTAGCCAAAACAAAACCGGATATTTCCGGTTTCATGCAGTCATATCCGGACAAAGTGGAGTGGAATTTGTATGAAATAGACAAAGCAAATCATAGTAAAAATGGTTTTGGAGAAAAGCAAAGTCCTTTCTTTAGGCAGGTGCATAAAATGTCATGTATACAAACAGAAATATCATGTTTGTTTGCCGCAGTTCCTCTAGTTTCTCGCTTAGAAAATACGAATGTGTAGAGCTGGAGTCTCCATGTGGAACCATTGAGTGTTTCCCAGTACAAAATTAAATGTTCCCTGATAAAAAAAATTCAAAACAATAATGACCATTGATAATATCCAGAAAACACAAACACAGAGGCTGTCGCAATATCTGTGATTGAGTTAGCCAAAACAGAAGCAGATATTTCCCCTTTCATCCAGTCATATCCAGACAAAGTGGTGTGGAATTTGTATGCAATAGACCAAGTAAATCATAGTAAAAATGGTTTTTGAGAAAAGCAAAGTCCTTTCTTTAGGCAAGTGCATAAAATGTCATGTATACAAACAGAGATATCATGTTTGCTTGCCGCAGTTCCTCTAGTTTTCTCCCAAGAATACACGAATAGGCAAAACTGGTTTCTGCATGTGGAACCAGTGATTGTTTCCCTGTACAAAATTAAATGCTCCCTGATTAAAAAAAACGTTCCAAACAATAATGACCATTGATAATATCCAGAAAACACAAACACAGAGGCTGTGGCAAACTGGGATTGAGTTAGCCAAAACAAAACCGGATATTTCCGGTTTCATACAGTCATATCCGGACAAAGTGGTGTGGAATTTGTATGCAATAGACCAAGCAAATCATAGTAAAAATGGTTTTGGAGAAAAGCAAACTCCTTTCTTTAGGCAAGTGCATAAAATGTCATGTATACAAACAGAAATATCATGTTTGCTTGCCGCAGTTCCTCTAGTTTTCTCGCTAGAAAATACGAATGTGTAGAGCTGGTGTCTCCATGTGGAACCAGTGATTGTTTCCCTGTACAAAATTAAATGCTCCCTGATCAAAAATAAGTTCCAAACAATAATGACCATTGATAATATCCAGAAAACACAAACACAGAGGCAGTGGCAATATCTGGTATTGAGTTAACCAAAAGAAAAGCGGATATTTCCGGTTTCATGCAGTCATATCCGGACAAAGTGGTGTGGAATTTGTATGCAATAGACCAAGCAAATCATGGCAAAAATGGTTTTGGAGAAAAGCAAACTCCTTACTTTAGGCAAGTGCATAAAATGTCATGTATACAAACAGAAATATCATGTTTGTTTGCCGCAGTTCTTCTAGCTTTCTCCTAGAAAATACGAATGTGTAGAGCTGGTGTCTCCATGTGGAACCAATTAGAGTTTCCCAGTACAAAATTAAATGTTCCCTGATAAAAAACATTCAAAACAATAAAGTCCTTTGATAATATCCAGAAAACACAAACACAGAGGCTGTCGCAATATCTGTGATTGAGTTAGCCAAAACAAAAGCGGATATTTCCCCTTTCATCCAGTCATATCCGGACAAAGTGGTGTGGAATTTGTATGCCATAGACCAAGCAAATCATAGTAAAAATGGTTTTGGAGAAAAGCAAACTCCTTTCTTTAGGCAAGTGCATAAAATGTCATGTATACAAACAGAATTATCATGTTTGTTTGCTGCAGTTCCTCTAGCATTCTCCGTATAATTTACAAATGTTTAGAGCTGGTTTCTCCATGTGGAACCACTGCGGGTTTCCCAGTACAAAATTAAATGTTCCCTGATAAAAAAATGTTTCAAAACAATAAAGTCCTTTGATAATATCAAGAAAACACAAACACAGGGGCTGTGGCAATATCTGGGATAGAGTTAGCCAAAACAAAACCGGATATTTCCGGTTTCATGCAGTCATATCCGGACAAAGTGTTCTGGAATTCCTATGCAATGAACCGAGAAAATCACAGTAAAAATGGTTTTGGAGAAAAGCAATGTCCTTTCTTTAGGCAAGTGCATAAAATGTCATGTATACAAACAGAGATATCATGTTTGTTTGTCGCAGTTCCTCTAGTTTTCTCCCTAGAATACACGAATAGGAAGAACTGGTTTCTGCATGTGGAACCAGTGATTGTTTCCCAGTACAAAATTAAATGCTCCCTGATTAAAAAAAAACGTTCAAAACAATAATGACCATTGATAATATCCAGAAAACACAAACACAGGGGCTGTGGCAATATCTGGGATTGAGTTAGCCAAAAAAAAAAAACCGGATATTTCCGGTTTCATGCAGTCATATCCGGACAAAGTGGTGTGGAATTTGTATGCAATAGACCAAGCAAATCATAGTAAAAAATGGTTTTGGAGAAAAGCAAACTCCTTTTTTCAGGCAAGTGCATAAAATGTCATGTATACAAACAGAAATATCATGTTTGTTTGCCGCCGTTCCTCTAGATTTCTCAATAGAATACCCGAATAGGAAGAACTGGTTTCTGCATGTGGATCCAGTGCTTGTTTCCCAGTACAAAATTCAATGCTCCCTGATAAAAAAAAACGTTCAAAACAATAATGACCATTGATAATATCCAGAAAACACAAACACAGGGGCTGTGGCAATATCTGGGATTGAATTAGCCAAAAAAAAAAAACCGGATATTTCCGGTTTCATGCAGTCATATCCGGACAAAGTGGTGTGGAGTTTGTATGCAATAGACCAAGCAAATAATAGTAAAAATGGTTTTGGAGAAAAGCAAACTCCTTTCTTTAGGCAAGTGCATAAAATGTCATGTATACAAACAGAAATATCATGTTTGTTTGCCGCAGTTCCTCTAGTTTCTCGCTTAGAAAATACGAATGTGTAGAGCTGGTGTCTCCATGTGGAACCACTGAGTGTTTCCCAGAACAAAATTAAATGTTCCCTGATAAAAAAAATTCAAAACAAGAAAGTCCTTTGATAATATCCAGAAAACACAAACACAGAGGCTGTCGCAATATTGTGATTAAGTTAGCCAAAACAAAAGCGGATATTTCCGGTTTCATACAGTCATATCCGGACAAAGTGGTGTGGAATTTGTATGCAATAGACCAAGCAAATCATAGGAAAAATGGTTTTGGAGAAAAGCAAAGTCATTTCATTAGGCAGGTACATAAAATGTCATGTATACAAACAGAAATATCATGTTTCTTTGCTGCAGTTCCTCTAGCATTCTCCGTATAATTTACAAATGTTTAGAGCTGGTTTCTCCATGTGGAACCACTGAGGGTTTCCCAGTACAAAATTAAATGTTCCCTGATAAAAAAATGTTTCAAAACAATAAAGTCCTTTGATAATATCCAGAAAACACAAACACAGGGGCTGTGGCAATATCTGGGATAGAGTTAGCCAAAACAAAACTGGATATTTCCGGTTTCATGCAGTCATATCCGGAGAAACTGTTCTGGAATTGCTATGCAATGATCCGAGAAAATCACAGTAAAAATGGTTTTGGAGAAAAGCAAAGTCCTTTCTTTATGCAAGTGCATAAAATGTCAGGTATACAAACAGAAATATCATGTTTGCTTGCCGCAGTTCCTCTAGTTTTTTCATTAGAATACACGAATAGGAAGAACTGGTTTCTGCATGTGGAATCAGTGATTGTTTCCCTGTACAAAATTAAATGCTCACTGATAAAAAAAAACGTTCAAAACAATAATGACCATTGGTAATATCCAGAAAACACAAACACAGAGGCTGTGGCAATATCTGGGATTGAGTTACCAAAACAAAACCGGATATTTCCGGTTTCATGCAGTCATATCCGGAGAAAGTGGTGTGGAATTTGTATGCAATATACCAAGCAAATCATAGTAAAAATGGTTTTGGAGAAAAGCAAAGTCTTTTCGTTGGACAAGTGCATAAAATGTCATGTATACAAATAGAAATATCATGTTTGTTTGCTGCAGTTCTTCTAGCTTTCTCCTAGAAAATACGAATGTGTAGAGCTGGTGTCTCCATGTGGAACCAATTAGAGTTTCCCAATACAAAATTAAATGTTCCCTGATAAAAAACATTCAAAACAATAAAGTCCTTTGATAATATCCAGAAAACACAAACACAGAGGCTGTCGCAATATCTGTGATTGAGTTAGCCAAAAAAAAGCGGATATTTCCCCTTTCATCCAGTCATATCCGGACAAATGGGTGTGGAATTTATATACAATAGACCAAGCAAATCATAGTAAAATGGTTTTGGAGAAAAGCAAAGTCATTTCTTTAGGCAAGTGCATAAAATGTCATGTATACAAACAGAGATATCATGTTTGTTTGCCGCAGTTCCTCTAGTTTTCGCCCCAGAATACACGAATAGGAAGAACTGGTTTCTCCATGTGGAACTACTGATTGTTTCCCTGTACAAAATTAAATACTCCCTGATTAAAAAAAAACGTTCAAAACCATAATGACCATTGATAATATCCAGAAAACACAAACACAGGGGCTGCGGCAATATCTGGGATTGAGTTAGCCAAAACAAAACCGGATATTTCCGGTTTCATGCAGTCATATCCGGACAAAGTGGAGTGGAATTTGTATGAAATAGACAAAGCAAATCATAGTAAAAATGGTTTTGGAGAAAAGCAAAGTCCTTTCTTTAGGCAGGTGCATAAAATGTCATGTATACAAACAGAAATATCATGTTTGTTTGCCGCAGTTCCTCTAGTTTCTCGCTTAGAAAATACGAATGTGTAGAGCTGGAGTCTCCATGTGGAACCATTGAGTGTTTCCCAGTACAAAATTAAATGTTCCCTGATAAAAAAAATTCAAAACAATAATGACCATTGATAATATCCAGAAAACACAAACACAGAGGCTGTCGCAATATCTGTGATTGAGTTAGCCAAAACAGAAGCAGATATTTCCCCTTTCATCCAGTCATATCCAGACAAAGTGGTGTGGAATTTGTATGCAATAGACCAAGTAAATCATAGTAAAAATGGTTTTTGAGAAAAGCAAAGTCCTTTCTTTAGGCAAGTGCATAAAATGTCATGTATACAAACAGAGATATCATGTTTGCTTGCCGCAGTTCCTCTAGTTTTCTCCCAAGAATACACGAATAGGCAAAACTGGTTTCTGCATGTGGAACCAGTGATTGTTTCCCTGTACAAAATTAAATGCTCCCTGATTAAAAAAAACGTTCCAAACAATAATGACCATTGATAATATCCAGAAAACACAAACACAGAGGCTGTGGCAAACTGGGATTGAGTTAGCCAAAACAAAACCGGATATTTCCGGTTTCATACAGTCATATCCGGACAAAGTGGTGTGGAATTTGTATGCAATAGACCAAGCAAATCATAGTAAAAATGGTTTTGGAGAAAAGCAAACTCCTTTCTTTAGGCAAGTGCATAAAATGTCATGTATACAAACAGAAATATCATGTTTGCTTGCCGCAGTTCCTCTAGTTTTCTCGCTAGAAAATACGAATGTGTAGAGCTGGTGTCTCCATGTGGAACCAGTGATTGTTTCCCTGTACAAAATTAAATGCTCCCTGATCAAAAATAAGTTCCAAACAATAATGACCATTGATAATATCCAGAAAACACAAACACAGAGGCAGTGGCAATATCTGGTATTGAGTTAACCAAAAGAAAAGCGGATATTTCCGGTTTCATGCAGTCATATCCGGACAAAGTGGTGTGGAATTTGTATGCAATAGACCAAGCAAATCATGGCAAAAATGGTTTTGGAGAAAAGCAAACTCCTTACTTTAGGCAAGTGCATAAAATGTCATGTATACAAACAGAAATATCATGTTTGTTTGCCGCAGTTCTTCTAGCTTTCTCCTAGAAAATACGAATGTGTAGAGCTGGTGTCTCCATGTGGAACCAATTAGAGTTTCCCAGTACAAAATTAAATGTTCCCTGATAAAAAACATTCAAAACAATAAAGTCCTTTGATAATATCCAGAAAACACAAACACAGAGGCTGTCGCAATATCTGTGATTGAGTTAGCCAAAACAAAAGCGGATATTTCCCCTTTCATCCAGTCATATCCGGACAAAGTGGTGTGGAATTTGTATGCCATAGACCAAGCAAATCATAGTAAAAATGGTTTTGGAGAAAAGCAAACTCCTTTCTTTAGGCAAGTGCATAAAATGTCATGTATACAAACAGAATTATCATGTTTGTTTGCTGCAGTTCCTCTAGCATTCTCCGTATAATTTACAAATGTTTAGAGCTGGTTTCTCCATGTGGAACCACTGCGGGTTTCCCAGTACAAAATTAAATGTTCCCTGATAAAAAAATGTTTCAAAACAATAAAGTCCTTTGATAATATCAAGAAAACACAAACACAGGGGCTGTGGCAATATCTGGGATAGAGTTAGCCAAAACAAAACCGGATATTTCCGGTTTCATGCAGTCATATCCGGACAAAGTGTTCTGGAATTCCTATGCAATGAACCGAGAAAATCACAGTAAAAATGGTTTTGGAGAAAAGCAATGTCCTTTCTTTAGGCAAGTGCATAAAATGTCATGTATACAAACAGAGATATCATGTTTGTTTGTCGCAGTTCCTCTAGTTTTCTCCCTAGAATACACGAATAGGAAGAACTGGTTTCTGCATGTGGAACCAGTGATTGTTTCCCAGTACAAAATTAAATGCTCCCTGATTAAAAAAAAACGTTCAAAACAATAATGACCATTGATAATATCCAGAAAACACAAACACAGGGGCTGTGGCAATATCTGGGATTGAGTTAGCCAAAAAAAAAAAACCGGATATTTCCGGTTTCATGCAGTCATATCCGGACAAAGTGGTGTGGAATTTGTATGCAATAGACCAAGCAAATCATAGTAAAAATGGTTTTGGAGAAAAGCAAACTCCTTTCTTTAGGCAAGTGCATAAAATGTCATGTATACAAACAGAAATATCATGTTTGTTTGCCGCAGTTCCTCTAGTTTCTCGCTTAGAAAATATGAATGTGTAGAGCTGGTGTCTCCATGTGGAACCACTGAGTGTTTCCCAGTACAAAATTAAATGTTCCCTAATAAAAAAAAAATTCAAAACAATAAAGTCCATTGATAATATCCAGAAAACACAAACACAGAGGCTGTGGCAATCTGGGATTGAGTTAGCCAAAACAAAACCGGATATTTCCGGATTCATACAGTCATATCCGGACAAAGTGTTCTGGAATTGCTATGCAATGAACCGAGAAAATCACAGTAAAAATGGTTTTGGAGAAAAGCAAAGTCCTTTCTTTAGGCAAGTGCATAAAATGTCATGTATACTAACAGAAATATCATGTTTGCTTGCCGCAGTTCCTCTAGTTTTCTCGCTAGAAAATACGAATGTGTAGAGCTGGTGTCTCCATGTGGAACCAGTGATTGTTTCCCTGTACAAAATTAAATGCTCCCTGATTAAAAAAAATGTTCCAAACCATAATGACCATTGATAATATCCAGAAAACTCAAACACAGTGGCTGTGGCAATATCTGGGATTGAGTTAGCCAAAACAAAACCGGATATTTCCGGTTCCATCCAGTCATATCCGGACAAAGTGGTGTGGAATATGTATGCAATAGACCAAGCAAATCATAGTAAAAATGGTTTTGGAGAAAAGCAAACTCCTTTCTTTGGACAAGTGCATAAAATGTCATGTATACAAACAGAAATATCATGTTTGTTTGCCGCCGTTCCTCTAGATTTCTCCCTAGAATACCCAAATAGGAAGAACTGGTTTCTGCATGTGGAACCAGTGATTGTTTCCCTGTACAAAATTAAATGCTCCCTGATAAAAAAAAACGCTCAAAACAATAATGACCATTGATAATATCCAGAAAACACAAACACAGAGGCTGTGGCAATATCTGGTATTGAGTTAACCAAAACAAAACCGGACATTTCCAGTTTCATGCAGTCATATCCGGACAAAGTGGTGTGGAATTTGTATGCAATAGACCAAGCAAATCATAGTAAAAATGGTTTTGGAGAAAAGCAAACTCCTTTCTTTGGACAAGTGCATAAAATGTCATGTATACAAACAGAAATATCATGTTTGTTTGCCGCAGTTCTTCTAGCTTTCTCCTAGAAAATACGAATGTGTAGAGCTGGTGTCTCCATGTGGAACCAATTAGAGTTTCCCAGTACAAAATTAAATGTTCCCTGATAAAAAACATTCAAAACAATAAAGTCCTTTGATAATATCCAGAAAACACAAACACAGAGGCTGTCGCAATATCTGTGATTGAGTTAGCCAAAACAGAAGCAGATATTTCCCCTTTCATCCAGTCATATCCAGACAAAGTGGTGTGGAATTTGTATGCAATAGACCAAGTAAATCATAGTAAAAATGGTTTTGGAGAAAAGCAAAGTCCTTTCTTTAGGCAAGTGCATAAAATGTCATGTATACAAACAGAGATATCATGTTTGCTTGCCGCAGTTCCTCTAGTTTTCTCCCAAGAATACACGAATAGCAAGAACTGGTTTCTGCATGTGGAACCAGTGATTGTTTCCCTGTACAAAATTAAATGCTCCCTGATTAAAAAAACATTCCAAACAATAATGACCATTGATAATATCCAGAAAACACAAACACAGAGGCTGTGGCAATCTGGGATTGAGTTAGCCAAAACAAAACCGGATATTTCCGGTTTCATACAGTCATATCCGGACAAAGTGGTGTGGAATTTGTATGCAATAGACCAAGCAAATCATAGTAAAAATGGTTTTGGAGAAAAGCAAAGTCCTTTCTTTAGGCAAGTGCATAAAATGTCATGTATACAAACAGAAATATCATGTTTGCTTGCTGCAGTTCCTCTAGTTTTCTCCCTAGAAAATACGAATGTGTAGAGCTGGTGTCTCCATGTGGAACCAGTGATTGTTTCCCTGTACAAAATTAAATGCTCCCTGATCAAAAATAAGTTCCAAACAATAATGACCATTGATAATATCCAGAAAACACAAACACAGAGGCAGTGGCAATATCTGGTATTGAGTTAACCAAAAGAAAAGCGGATATTTCCGGTTTCATGCAGTCATATCCGGACAAAGTGGTATGGAATTTGTATACAACAGACCAAGCAAATCATAGTAAAAATGGTTTTGGAGAAAAGCAAAGTATTTTCTTTAGGCAAGTGCATAAAATGTCATGTATACAAACAGAAATATCATGTTTGTTTGCCGCAGTTCTTCTAGCTTTCTCCTAGAAAATACGAATGTGTAGAGCTGGTGTCTCCATGTGGAACCAATTAGAGTTTCCCAGTACAAAATTAAATGTTCCCTGATAAAAAACATTCAAAACAATAAAGTCCTTTGATAATATCCAGAAAACACAAACACAAAGGCTGTCGCAATATCTGTGATTGAGTTAGCCAAAACAAAAGCGGATATTTCCCCTTTCATCCAGTCATATCCGGACAAAGTGGTGTGGAATTTGTATGCCATAGACCAAGCAAATCATAGTACAAATGGTTTTGGAGAAAAGCAAAGACATTTCATTAGGCAGGTGCATAAAATGTCATGTATACAAACAGAATTATCATGTTTGTTTGCTGCAGTTCCTCTAGCATTCTCCGTATAATTTACAAATGTTTAGAGCTGGTTTCTCCATGTGGAACCACTGCGGGTTTCCCAGTACAAAATTAAATGTTCCCTGATAAAAAAATGTTTCAAAACAATAAAGTCCTTTGATAATATCCAGAAAACACAAACACAGGGGCTGTGGCAATATCTGGGATAGAGTTAGCCAAAACAAAACCGGATATTTCCGGTTTCATGCAGTCATATCCGGACTAGTGTTCTGGAATTCCTATGCAATGAACCGAGAAAATCACAGTAAAAATGGTTTTGGAGAAAAGCAAAGTCCTTTCTTTAGGCAAGTGCATAAAATGTCATGTATACAAACAGAGATATCATGTTTGTTTCCGCAGTTCCTCTAGTTTTCTCCCTAGAATACACGAATAGGAAGAACTGGTTTCTGCATGTGGAACCAGTGATTGTTTCCCAGTACAAAATTAAATGCTCCCTGATTAAAAAAAAACGTTCAAAACAATAATGACCATTGATAATATCCGGAAAACACAAACACAGGGGCTGTGGCAATATCTGGGATTGAGTTAGCCAAAAAAAAAACCGGATATTTCCGGTTTCATGCAGTCATATCCGGACAAAGTGGTGTGGAATTTGTATGCAATAGACCAAGCAAATCATAGTAAAAATGGTTTTGGAGAAAAGCAAACTCCTTTCTTTAGGCAAGTGCATAAAATGTCATGTATACAAACAGAAATATCATGTTTGTTTGCCGCAGTTCTTCTAGTTTCTCGCTTAGAAAATATGAATGTGTAGAGCTGGTGTTTCCATGTGGAACCACTGAGTGTTTCCCAGTACAAAATTAAATGTTCCCTGATAAAAAAAAATTCAAAACAATAAACACCATTGATAATATCCAGAAAACACAAACACAGAGGCTGTGGCAATCTGGGATTGAGTTAGCCAGAACAAAACCGGATATTTCCGGTTTCATACAGTCATATCCGGACAAAGTGTTCTGTAATTGCTATGCAATGAACCGAGAAAATCATAGTAAAAATGGTTTTGGAGAAAAGCAAAGTCCTTTCTTTAGGCAAGTGCATAAAATGTCATGTATACAAACAGAAATATCATGTTTGCTTGCCGCAGTTCCTCTAGTTTTCTCGCTAGAAAATACGAATGTGTAGAGCTGGTGTCTCCATGTGGAACCAGTGATTGTTTCCCTGTACAAAATTAAATGCTCCCTGATTAAAAAAAACGTTCCAAACCATAATGACCATTGATAATATCCAGAAAACACAAACACAGAGGCTGTCGCAATATCTGTGATTGAGTTAGCCAAAACAAAAGCGGATATTTCCGGTTTCATGCAGTCATATCCGGACAAAGTGGTGTGGAATTTGTTTGCCATAGACCAAGCAAATCATAGTACAAATGGTTTTGGAGAAAAGCAAAGACATTTCTTTAGGCAGGTGCATAAAATGTCATGTATACAAACAGAATTATCATGTTTGTTTGCTGCAGTTCCTCTAGCATTCTCCGTATAATTTACAAATGTTTAGAGCTGGTTTCTCCATGTGGAACCACTGCGTGTTTCCCAGTACAAAATTAAGTGTTCCCTGATAAAAAAAAATGTTTCAAAACAATAAAGTCCTTTGATAATATCCAGAAAACACAAACACAGGGGCTGTGGCAATATCTGGGAGAGAGTTAGCCAAAACAAAACCGGATATTTCCGGTTTCATGCAGTCATATCCGGACAAAGTGTTGTGGAATTCCTATGCAATGAACCGAGAAAATCACAGTAAAAATGGTTTTGGAGAAAAGCAAAGTCCTTTCTTAGGCAAGTGCATAAAATGTCATGTATACAAACAGAAATATCATGTTTGATTCCCGCAGTTCCTCTAGTTTTCTCCCTAGAATACCCGAATAGGAAGAACTGGTTTCTGCATGTGGATCCAGTGATTGTTTCCCTGTACAAAATTAAATGCTCCCTGATTAAAAAAAAATTTCAAAACAATAATGACAATTGATAATATCCAGAAAACACAAACACAGAGGCTGTGGCAATCTGGGATTGAGTTAGCCAAAACAAAACCGGATATTTCCGGTTTCATGCAGTCATATCCGGACAAAGTGGTGTGGAATTTGTATGCAATAGACCAAGCAAATCATAGTAAATATGGTTTTGGAAAAAAGCAAAGTCCTTTCTTTAGGCAAGTGCATAAAATGTCATGTATACAAACAGAAATATCATGTTTGCTTGCCACCGTTCCTCTAGTTTCTCCCAAGAATACCCGAATAGGAAGAACTGGTTTCTGCATGTGGATCCATTGATTGTTTCCCTGTACAAAATTAAATGCTCCCTGATTAAAAAAAAACGTTCAAAACAATAATGACCATTGATAATATCCAGAAAACACAAACACAGGGGCTGTGGCAATATCTGGGATTGAGTTAGCCAAAACAAAACCGGATATTTCCCCTTTCATCCAGTCATATCCGGACAAAGTGGTGTGGAATTTGTATGCAATAGACCAAGCAAATCATAATAAAAATGGTTTTGGAGAAAAGCAAAGTCCTTTCTTTAGCCAAGTGCATAAAATGTCATGTATACAAACAGAAATATCATGTTTGTTTGCCGCAGTTCCTCTAGTTTTCTCCCTAGAATACACGAATAGGAAGAACTGGTTTCTGCATGTGGAACAAGTGATTGTTTCCCTGTACAAAATTAAATGCTCCCTGATTAAAAAAAATGTTCAAAACAATAATGACCATTGGTAATATCCAGAAAACACAAACACAGGGGCTATGGCAATATCTGGGATTGAGTTAACCAAAACAAAACCGGATATTTCCGGGTTCATGCAGTCATATCCGGACAAAGTGGTTTGGAATTTGTATGCAATAGACCAAGCAAATCATAGTAAAAATGGTTTTGGAGAAAAGCAAAGACTTTTCTTTGGACAAGTGCATAAAATGTCATGTATACAAACAGAAATATCATGTTTTTTGCCGCAGTTCTTCTAGCTTTCTCCTAGAAAATATGAATGTGTAGAGCTGGTGTCTCCATGTGGAACCAATTAGAGTTTCCCAGTACAAAATTAAATGTTCCCTGATAAAAAACATTCAAAACAATAAAGTCCTATGATAATATCCAGAAAACACAAACACAGAGGCTGTCGCAATATCTGTGATTGAGTTAGCCAAAACAAAAGCGGATATTTCCCCTTTCATCCAGTCATATCTGGACAAAGTGGTGTGGAATTTGTATGCCATAGACCAAGCAAATCAGTAAAATGGTTTTGGAGAAAAGCAAAGTCATTTCATTAGGCAGGTGCATAAAATGTCATGTGTACAAACAGAAGTATCATGTTTGTTTGCTGCAGTTCCTCTAGATTTCTCCCTAGAATACTCGAATAGGAAGAACTGGTTTCTGCATGTGGATCCAGTGATTGTTTCCCTGTACAAAATTAAATGCTCCCTGATTAAAAAAAAAGACGTTCAAAACAATAATGACCATTGATCATATCCAGAAAACACAAACACAGGGGCTGTGGCAATATCTGGGATTGAGTTAGCCAAAACAAAACCGGATATTTCCCCTTTCATCCAGTCATATCCGGACAAAGTGGTGTGGAATTTGTATGCAATAGACCAAGCAAATCATAGTAAAAATGATTTTGGAGAAAAGCAAACTCCTTTCTTTAGGCAAGTGCATAAAATGTCATGTATACAAACAGAAATATCCTGTTTGTTTGCCGCAGTTCCTCTAGTTTCTCGCTTAGAAAATACTAATGTGTAGGGGTGGTGTCTCCATGTGGAACCACTGAGTGTTTCCCAGTACAAAATTAAATGTTCCCTGATAAAAATAATTTTGAAAACAATAAAGTCCATTGATAATATCCAGAAAACACAAACACAGAGGCTGTGGCAATCTGGGATTGAGTTAGCCAAAACAAAACCGGATATTTCCGGTTTCATACAGTCATATCCGGACAAAGTGTTCTGGAATTGCTATGCAATGAACCGAGAAAATCACAGTAAAAATGGTTTTGGAGAAAAGCAAAGTCCTTTCTTTAGGCAAGTGCATAAAATGTCATGTATACAAACAGAAATATCCTGTTTGTTTGCCGCAGTTCCTCTAGTTTCTCGCTTAGAAAATACGAATGTGTAGAGCTGGTGTCTCCATGTGGAACCACTGAGTGTTTCCCAGTACAAAATTAAATGTGCCCTGATAAATAAAATCTTTCAAAACAATAATGATCACTGATAATATCCAGAAAACACAAACACAGAGGCTGTGGCAATCTGGGATTGAGTTGGCCAAAACAAAACCGGATATTTCCGGTTTCATGCAGTCTTATCCGGACGAAGTGGTATGGAATTCCTATGCAATGGACCGAGAAAATCATAGTAAAAATGGTTTTGGAGAAAAGCAAAGTCCTTTCTATAGGCAAGTGCATAAAATGTTATGTATACAAACAAAAATATCATGTTTGTTTGCCGAAGTTCCTCTAGTTTTCTCCCTAGAATACACGAATAGGAAGAACTGGTTTCTGCATGTGGAACCAGTGATTGTTTCCCTGTACAAATTAAATGCTCCCTGATTAAAAAAATGTTCCAATCAATAATGACCATTGATAATATCCAGAAAACCCAAACACAGGGGCTGTGGCATATCTGGGATTGAGTTAGCCAAAACAAAACCGGATATTTCCGGTTTCATGCTGTCATATCTGGACAAAGTGGTGTGGAATTTGTATGCAATAGACCAAGCAAATCATAGTAAAAATGGTTTTGGAGAAAAGCAAAGTCCTTTCTTTAGGCAAGTGCATAAAATGTCATGTATACAAACAGAGATATCATGTTTGTTTGCCGCAGTTCCTCTAGTTTTCTCCCTAGAATACTTGAATAGGAAGAACTGGTTTCTGCATGTGGAACCAGTTATTGTTTCCCTGTACAAAATTAAATGCTCCCTGATTAAAAAAAAACATTCCAAACAATAATGACCATTGAAAATATCCAGAAAACCCAAACACAGGGGCTGTGGCAATATCTGCGATTGAGTTAGCCAAAACAAAACCGGATATTTCCGGTTTCATGCAGTCATATCCGGACAAAGTGGTGTGGAATTTGTATGCAATAGACCAAGCAAATCATAGTAAAAATGGTTTTGGAGAAAAGCAAAGTCCTTTCTTTAGGCAAGTGCATAAAATGTCATGTATACAAACAGAAATATCATGTTTGTTTGCCGCAGTTCCTCTAGTTTTCTCCCTAGAATACACGAATAGGAAGAACTGGTTTCTGCATGTGGAACCAGTGATTGTTTCCCTCTACAAAATTAAATGCTCCCTGATTAAGAAAAAAAACATTCCAAACAATAATGACCATTGATAATATCCAGAAAACCCAAACACAGGGGCTGTGGCAATATCTGGGATTGAGTTAGCCAACACAAAACCGGATATTTCCGGTTTCATGCAGTCATATCCGGACAAAGTTGTGTGGAATTTGTATGCAATAGACCAAGCAAATCATAGTACAAGTGGTTTTGGAGAAAAGCAAAGTCTTTTCGTTGGACAAGTGCATAAAATATCATGTATACAAACAGAAATATCCTGTTTGTTTGCCGCAGTTCCTCTAGTTTCTCGCTTAGAAAATACGAATGTGTAGAGCTGGTGTCTTCATGTGGAACCACTGAGTGTTTCCCAGAACAAAATTAAATGTTCCCTGATGAAAAAAAAAAAAACTTTCAAAACAATCTTGACCATTGGTAATATCCAGAAAACACAAACACAAGGGCTGTGGCAATATCTGTGGTTGAGTTAGCCAAAACAAAACCGGATATTTCCGGTTACATGCAGTTATATCCGGACAAAGTGGTGTGGAATTTGTATGCAATAGACCAAGCAAATCATAGTACAAATGGTTTTCGAGAAAAGCAAAGTCCTTTCTTTAGGCAAGTGCATAAAATGTCATGTATACAAACAGAAATATCATGTTTGCTTTCCGCAGTTCCTCTAGTTTCTCGCTTAGAAAATACGAATGTGTAGAGCTGGTGTCTCCATGTGGAACCACTGAGTGTTTCCCAGTACAAAATTAAATGTGCCCTGATTAAAAAAAAACTTTCAAAACAAGAATGATCATTGATAATATCCAGAAAACACAAACACAGAGGCTGTAGCAATCTGGGATTGAGTTAGCCAAAACAAAACCGGATATTTCCGGTTTCATGCAGTCATATCCGGACAAAGTCGTGTGGAATTTGTATGCAACAGACCAAGCAAATCATAGTAAATAGGGTTTTGGAGAAAAGCAAAGTCCTTTGTTTAGCAAAGTGCATAAAATATCATGTATACAAACAGTAATATCATGTTTGCTTGCCGCAGTTCCTCTAGTTTTCTCCCTAGAATACACGAATAGGAAGAACTGGTTTCTGCATTTGGAACCAGCGATTGTTTCCCTGTACAAAATTAAATGCTCCCTGATTTAAAAAAAACATTCCAAACAATAATGACCATTGATAATATCCAGAAAACACAAACACAGGGGCTGTGGCAATATCTGGGTTTGAGTTAGCCAAAACAAAACCGGATTTTTCCGGTTTCATGCAGTCATATCCGGACAAAGTGGTGTGGAATTTGTATGCAATAAACCAAGCAAATCATAGTAAAAATGGTTTTGGAGAAAAGCAAAGTCTTTTCGTTAGGCAAGTGCCTAAAATGCCATCTATACAAACAGAAATATCAAGTTTGTTTGCCGCAGTTCTTCTTGCTTTCTCATAGAAAATACGAATGTGTAGAGCTTGTGTCTCCATGGGAAACCACTGAGTGTTTCCCAGTACAAAATTAAATGTTCCCTGATAAAAAAAATTTTTGAAAACAATAAAGTCCATTGATAATATGCAGAAAACACAAACAAAAGGGCTGCGGCAATATCTGGGATTGAGTTAGCCAAAACACAACCGGATATTTCCGGTTTCATGCACTCATATCCGGACATAGTGGTGTGGAATTGTATGCAATAGGCCAAGCTAATTATACTAAAAATGGTTTTGGAGAAAAGCAAAGTCCTTTCTTTAGGCAAGTGCATAAAATGTCATGTATACAAACAGAAATATCATGTTTGCTTGCCGCAGTTCCTCTAGTTTCTCGCTTAGAAAATACGAATGTGTAGAGCTGGTGTCTCCATGTGGAACAAATTAGAGTTTCCCAGTACAAAATTCAATGCTCCCTGATAAAAAAAAAGTTTCAAAACAATAAAGTCCTTTGATAATATCCAGAAAACACAAACACAGGGGCTGTGGCAATATCTGGGATTGAGTTAGCCAAAAGAAAACCGGATATTTCCGGTTTCATGCTGTCATATCCGGACAAATTGGTGTGGAATTTGTATGCAATAGACCAAGCAAATCATAGCAAAAATGGTTTTGGAGAAAAGCAAAGTCCTTCCTTTAGCAAAGTGCATAAAATGTCATGTATACAAACAGAAATATCATGTTTGTTTGCCGCAGTTCCTCTAGTTTTCTCCCTAGAATACACGAATAGGAAGAACTGGTTTCTGCATGTGGAACCAGTGATTGTTTCCCTGTACAAATTAAATGCTCCCTGATTCAAAAAAACGTTCCAAACAATAATGACCATTGATAATATCCAGAAAACACAAACACAGGGGCTGTGGCATATCTGGGATTGAGTTAGCCAAAACAAAACCGGATATTTCCGGTTTCATGCTGTCATATCCGGACAAAGTGGTGTGGAATTTGTATGCAATAGACCAAGCAAATCATAGTAAATATGGTTTTGGAGAAAAGCAAAGTCCTTTCTTTAGGCAAGTGCATAAAATGTCATGTATACAAACAGAAATATCATGTTTGTTTGCCGCAGTTCCTCTAGTTTTCTCCCTAGAATACATGAATAGGAAGAACTGGTTTCTGCATGTGGAACCAGTGATTGTTTCCCTGTACAAAATTAAATGCTCCCTGATTAAAACAAAACGTTCCAAACAATAATGACCATTGATAATATCCAGAAAACACAAACACAGCGGCTGTGGCAATATCTGGGATTGAGTTAGCCAAAACAAAACCGGATATTTCCGGTTTCATACTGTCATATCCGGACAAATTGGTGTGGAATTTGTATGCAATAGACCAAGCAAATCATAGCAAAAATGGTTTTGGAGAAAAGCAAAGTCCTTCCTTTAGCAAAGTGCATAAAATGTCATGTATACAAACAGAAATATCATGTTTGTTTGCCGCAGTTCCTCTAGTTTTCTCCCTAGAATACACGAATAGGAAGAACTGGTTTCTGCATGTGGAACCAGTGATTGTTTCCCAGTACAAAATTAAATGCTCCCTGATTAAAAAAAAACGTTCAAAACAATAATGACCATTGATAATATCCAGAAAACACAAACACAGGTGCTGTGGCAATATCTGGGATTGAGTTAGCCAAAACAAAACCGGATATTTCCGGTTTCATGCAGTCATATCCGGACAAAGTTGTGTGGAATTTGTATGCAATAGACCAAGCAAATCATAGTACAAATGGTTTTGGAGAAAAGCAAAGTCTTTTCGTTGGACAAGTGCATAAAATATCATGTATACAAACAGAAATATCCTGTTTGTTTGCCGCAGTTCCTCTAGTTTCTTGCTTAGAAAATACGAATGTGTAGAGCTGGTGTCTTCATGTGGAACCACTGAGTGTTTCCCAGAACAAAATTAAATGTTCCCTGATGAAAAAAAAAAAAAACTTTCAAAACAATCATGACCATTGGTAATATCCAGAAAACACAAACACAAGGGCTGTGGCAATATCTGGGATTGAGTTAGCCAAAACAAAACCGGATATTTCCGGTTTCATGCTGTCATATCCGGACAAAGTGGTGTGGAATTTGTATGCAATAGACCAAGCAAATCATAGTAAAAATGGTTTTGGAGAAAAGCAAAGTCCTTCCTTTAGCAAAGTGCATAAAATATCATGTATACAAACAGAAATATCATGTTTGTTTGCCGCAGTTCTTCTAGATTTCTCCCTAGAATACACGAATAGGAAGAACTGGTTTCTGCATGTGCAACCAGTGATTGTTTCCCAGTACAAAATTAAATGCTCCCTGATTAAAAAAAAAAAAAAAACTTTCAAAACAATAAGGACCATGGATAATATCCAGAAAACACAAACACAGGGGCTGTGGCAATATCTGGGATAGAGTTAGCCAAAACAAAACCGGATATTTCCGGTTTCTTGCAGTCATATCGGAAAAAAGTGGTGTGGAATTTGTATGCAATAGACCAAGCAAATCATAGTACAAATGGTTTTGGAGAAAAGCAAAGTCCTTTCTTTAGGCAAGTGCATAAAATATCATGTATACAAACAGAGATATCATGTTTGTTTGCCGCAGTTCCTCTAGTTTCTCGCTTAGAATATGAATGTGTAGAGCTGGTGTCGCCATGTGGAACCACTGAGTGATTCCCAGTACAAAATTAAATGTGCCCTGATGAAAAAAAAACATTCCAAACAATAATGACAATTGATAATATCTAGTAAACACAAACACAGGGGCTGTGGCAATATCTGGGATTGAGTTAGCCAAAAGAAAACCGGATATTTCCGGTTTCATGCAGTCATATCCGGACAAAGTGGTGTGGAATTTGTATGCAATAGACCAAGCAAATCATAGTAAAAATGGTTTTGGAGAAAAGCAAAGTCTTTTCGTTAGGCAAGTGCCTAAAATGCCATCTATACAATCAGAAATATCAAGTTTGTTTGCCGCAGTTCTTCTTGCTTTCTCATAGAAAATACGAATGTGTAGAGCTTGTGTCTCCATGGGGAACCACTGAGTGTTTCCCAGTACAAAATTAAATGTTCCCTGATAAAAAAAAAATTTTTGAAAACAATAAAGTACATTGATAATATGCAGAAAACACAAACACAAGGGCTGCGGCAATATCTGGGATTGAGTTAGCCAAAACACAACCGGATATTTCCGGTTTCATGCACTCATATCCGGACAAAGTGGTGTGGAATTGTATGCAATAGGACAAGCTAAAAATACCAAAAATGGTTTTGGAGAAAAGCAAAGTCCTTTCTTTAGGCAAGTGCATAAAATGTCATGTATACAAACAGAAATATCATGTTTGCTTGCCGCAGTTCCTCTAGTTTCTCGCTTAGAAAATATGAATGTGTAGAGCTGGTGTCTCCATGTGGAACCAATTAGAGTTTCCCAGTACAAAATTAAATGTTCCCTGATAAAAAAAAAGTTTCAAAACAATAAAGTCCTTTGATAATATCCAGAAAACACAAACACAGGGGCTGTGGCAATATCTGGGATTGAGTTAGCCAAAAGAAAACCGGATATTTCCGGTTTCATCCAGTCATACCCGGAAAAAGTGCTGTGGAATTCCTATGCAGTAGACCAAGCAAATCATAGTAAAAATGGTTTTGGAGAAAAGCAAAGTCCTTTCTTTAGGCAAGTGCATAAAATGTCATGTATACAAACAGAAATATCATGTTTGTTTGCCGCAGTTCCTCTAGTTTTCTCCCTAGAATACACGAATAGGAAGAACTGGTTTCTGCATGTGGAACCAGTGATTGTTTCCCTGTACAAATTAAATGCTCCCTGATTCAAAAAAACGTTCCAAACAATAATGACCATTGATAATATCCAGAAAACACAAACACAGGGGCTGTGGCATATCTGGGATTGAGTTAGCCAAAACAAAACCGGATATTTCCGGTTTCATGCTGTCATATCCGGACAAAGTGGTGTGGAATTTGTATGCAATAGACCAAGCAAATCATAGTAAATATGGTTTTGGAGAAAAGCAAAGTCCTTTCTTTAGGCAAGTGCATAAAATGTCATGTATACAAACAGAAATATCATGTTTGTTTGCCGCAGTTCCTCTAGTTTTCTCCCTAGAATACACGAATAGGAAGAACTGGTTTCTGCATGTGGAACCAGTGATTGTTTCCCTGTACAAAATTAAATGCTCCCTGATTAAAACAAAACGTTCCAAACAATAATGACCATTGATAATATCCAGAAAACACAAACACAGCGGCTGTGGCAATATCTGGGATTGAGTTAGCCAAAAGAAAACCGGATATTTCCGGTTTCATGCTGTCATATCCGGACAAATTGGTGTGGAATTTGTATGCAATAGACCAAGCAAATCATAGCAAAAATGGTTTTGGAGAAAAGCAAAGTCCTTCCTTTAGCAAAGTGCATAAAATGTCATGTATACAAACAGAAATATCATGTTTGCTTGCCGCAGTTCCTCTAGTTTTCTCCCTAGAATACACGAATAGGAAGAACTGGTTTCTGCATGTGCAACCAGTGATTGTTTCCCAGTACATAATTAAATGCTCCCTGATTAAAAAAAAACGTTCAAAACAATAATGACCATTGATAATATCCAGAAAACACAAACACAGGGGCTGTGGCAATATCTGGGATTGAGTTAGCCAAAACAAAACCGGATATTTCCGGTTTCATGCAGTCATATCCGGACAAAGTTGTGTGGAGTTTGTATGCAATAGACCAAGCAAATCATAGTACAAATGGTTTTGGAGAAAAGCAAAGTCTTTTCGTTGGACAAGTGCATAAAATATCATGTATACAAACAGAAATATCCTGTTTGTTTGCCGCAGTTCCTCTAGTTTCTTGCTTAGAAAATACGAATGTGTAGAGCTGGTGTCTTCATGTGGAACCACTGAGTGTTTCCCAGAACAAAATTAAATGTTCCCTGATGAAAAAAAAAAAAACTTTCAAAACAATCATGACCATTGGTAATATCCAGAAAACACAAACAAAAGGGCTGTGGCAATATCTGGGATTGAGTTAGCCAAAACAAAACCGGATATTTCCCGTTTCATGCAGTCATATCCGGACAAAGTGGTGTGGAATTTGTATGCAATAGACCAAGCAAATCATAGTACAAATTGTTTTGTAGAAAAGCAAAGTCCTTTCTTTAGGCAAGTGCATAAAATGTCATGTATACAAACAGAGATATCATGTTTGTTTGCTGCAGTTCCTCTAGATTCTCGCTTAGAAAATACGAATGTGTAGAGCTGGTGTCTCCATGTGGAACCACTGAGTGATTCCCAGTACAAAATTAAACGTGCCCTGATTAAAAAAAAACATTTCAAACAATAATCCACAAAACACAAACACAGGGGCTGTGGCAATATCTGGGATTGAGTTAGCCAAAACAAAATGGGATATTTCCGGTTTCTTGCAGTCATATCGGAAAAAAGTGGTGTGGAATTTGTATGCAATTGACCAAGCAAATCATAGTAAAAATGGTTTTGGAGAAAAGCAAAGTCCTTTCTTTAGCAAAGTGCATAAAATGTCATGTATACAAACAGAAATATCATGTTTGCTTGCCGCAGTTCCTCTCGTTTTCTCCCTAGAATACATGAATAGGAAGAACTGGTTTCTGCATGTGGAACCAGCGATTGTATCCCAGTACAAAATTAAATGCTCCCTGATTTAAAAAAAAACATTCCAAACAATAATAACCATTGATAATATCCAGAAAACACAAACACAGGGGCAGTGGCAATATCTGGGTTTGAGTTAGCCAAAACAAAACCGGATATTTCCGGTTACATGCAGTCATATACGGACAAAGTGGTGTGGAATTTGTATGCAATAGACCAAGCAAATCATAGTAAAAATGGTTTTGGAGAAAAGCAAAGTCTTTTCGTTAGGCAAGTGCCTAAAATGCCATCTATACAAACAGAAATATCAAGTTTGTTTGCGGCAGATCTTCTTGCTTTCTCATAGAAAATACGAATGTGTAGAGCTGGTGTCTCCATGTGGAACCACTGAGTGTTTCCCAGTACAAAATTAAATGTTCCCTGATAAAAAAAATTTTTTTGAAAACAATAAAGTCCATTGATAATATGCAGAAAACACAAACACAAGGGCTGTGGCAATATCTGGGATTGAGTTAGCCAAAACAAAACCGGATATTTCCGGTTTCATGCACTCATATCCGGACAAATTGGTGTGGAATTTGTATGCAATAGACCAAGCAAATCATACTAAAAATGGTTTTGGAGAAAAGCAAAGTCCTTTCTTTAGGCAAGTGCATAAAATATCATGTATACAAACAGAAATATCATGTTTGCTTGCCGCAGTTCCTCTAGTTTCTCGCTTAGAAAATACGAATGTGTAGAGCTGGTGTCTCCATGTGGAACCAATTAGAGTTTCCCAGTACAAAATTCAATGCTCCCTGATAAAAAAAAAAGTTTCAAAACAATAAAGTCCTTTGATAATATCCAGAAAACACAAACACAGGGGCTGTGGCAATATCTGGGATTGAGTTAGCCAAAAGAAACCCGGATATTTCCGGTTTCATCCAGTCATACCCGGAAAATGTGCTGTGGAATTCCTATGCAGTAGACCAAGCAAATCATAGTAAAAATGGTTTTGGAGAAAAGCAAAGTCCTTTCTTTAGGCAAGTGCATAAAATGTCATGTATACAAACAGAAATATCATGTTTGTTTGCCGCAGTTCCTCTAGTTTTCTCCCTAGAATACACGAATAGGAAGAACTGGTTTCTGCATGTGGAACCAGTGATTGTTTCCCTGTACAAATTAAATGCTCCCTGATTAAAAAAAACGTTCCAAACAATAATGACCATTGATAATATCCAGAAAACACAAACACAGGGGCTGTGGCATATCTGTGATTGAGTTAGCCAAAACAAAACCGGATATGTCCGGTTTCATGCTGTCATATCCGTACAAAGTGGTGTGGAATTTGTATGCAATAGACCAAGCAAATCATAGTAAATATGGTTTTGGAGAAAAGCAAAGTCCTTTCTTTAGGCAAGTGCATAAAATGTTATGTATACAAACAGAAATATCCTGTTTGTTTGCCGCAGTTCCTCTAGTTTTCTCCCTAGAATACACGAATAGGAAGAACTGGTTTCTGCATGTGGAACCAGTGATTGTTTCCCTGTACAAAATTAAATGCTCCCTGATTAAAACAAAACGTTCCAACCAATAATGACCATTGATAATATCCAGAAAACACAAACACAGGGGCTGTGGCATATCTGGGATTGAGTTAGCCAAAACAATACCGGATATTTCCGGTTTCATGCTGTCATATCCGGACAAAGTGGTGTGGAATTTGTATGCAATAGACCAAGCAAATCATAGTAAATATGGTTTTGGAGAAAAGCAAAGTCCTTTCTTTAGGCAAGTGCATAAAATGTCATGTATACAAACAGAAATATCATGTTTGTTTGCCGCAGTTCCTCTAGTTTTCTCCCTAGAATACACGAATAGGAAGAACGGGTTTCTGCATGTGGAACCAGTGATTGTTTCCCTGTACAAAATTAAATGCTCCCTGATTAAAACAAAACGTTCCAAACAATAATGACCATTGATAATATCCAGAAAACACAAACACAGCGGCTGTGGCAATATCTGGGATTGAGTTAGCCAAAACAAAACCGGATATTTCCGGTTTCATGCTGTCATATCCGGACAAATTGGTGTGGAATTTGTATGCAATAGACCAAGCAAATCATAGCAAAAATGGTTTTGGAGAAAAGCAAAGTCCTTCCTTTAGCAAAGTGCATAAAATGTCATGTATACAAACAGAAATATCATGTTTGTTTGCCGCAGTTCCTCTAGTTTTCTCCCTAGAATACACGAATAGGAAGAACTGGTTTCTGCATGTGCAACCAGTGATTGTTTCCCAGTACAAAATTAAATGCTCCCTGATTAAAAAAAAACGTTCAAAACAATAATGACCATTGATAATATCCAGAAAACACAAACACAGGGGCTGTGGCAATATCTGGGATTGAGTTAGCCAAAACAAAACCGGATATTTCCGGTTTCATGCAGTCATATCCGGACAAAGTTGTGTGGAATTTGTATGCAATAGACCAAGCAAATCATAGTACAAATGGTTTTGGAGAAAAGCAAAGTCTTTTCGTTGGACAAGTGCATAAAATATCATGTATACAAACAGAAATATCCTGTTTGTTTGCCGCAGTTCCTCTAGTTTCTTGCTTAGAAAATACGAATGTGTAGAGCTGGTGTCTTCATGTGGAACCACTGAGTGTTTCCCAGAACAAAATTAAATGTTCCCTGATGAAAAAAAAAAAAACTTTCAAAACAATCATGACCATTGGTAATATCCAGAAAACACAAACACAAGGGCTGTGGCAATATCTGGGATTGAGTTAGCCAAAACAAAACCGGATATTTCCGGTTTCATGCAGTCATATCCGGACAAAGTGGTGTGGAATTTGTATGCAATAGACCAAGCAAATCATAGTACAAATTGTTTTGTAGGAAAGCAAAGTCCTTTCTTTAGGCAAGTGCATAAAATGTCATGTATACAAACAGAGATATCATGTTTGTTTGCTGCAGTTCCTCTAGATTCTCGCTTAGAAAATACGAATGTGTAGAGCTGGTGTCTCCATGTGGAACCACTGAGTGATTCCCAGTACAAAATTAAACGTGCCCTGATAAAAAAAAAAAACATTCCAAACAATAATCCACAAAACACAAACACAGGGGCTGTGGCAATATCTGGGATTGAGTTAGCCAAAACAAAACCGGATATTTCCGGTTTCATGCAGTCATATACGGACAAAGTGGTGTGGAATTTGTATGCAATTGACCAAGCAAATCATAGTAAAAATGGTTTTGGAGAAAAGCAAAGTCCTTTCTTTAGCAAAGTGCATAAAATGTCATGTATACAAACAGAAATATCATGTTTGCTTGCCGCAGTTCCTCTCGTTTTCTCCCTAGAATACATGAATAGGAAGAACTGGTTTCTGCATGTGGAACCAGCGATTGTATCCCAGTACAAAATTAAATGCTCCCTGATTTAAAAAAAAACATTCCAAACAATAATGACCATTGATAATATCCAGAAAACACAAACACAGGGGCAGTGGCAATATCTGGGTTTGAGTTAGCCAAAACAAAACCGGATTTTTCCGGTTTCATGCAGTCATATCCGGACAAAGTGGTGTGGAATTTGTATGCAATAGACCAAGCAAATCATAGTAAAAATGGTTTTGGAGAAAAGCAAAGTCTTTTCCTTAGGCAAGTGCCTAAAATGCCATCTATACAAACAGAAATATCAAGTTTGTTTGTGGCAGTTCTTCTTGCTTTCTCATAGAAAATACGAATGTGTAGAGCTGGTGTCTCCATGTGGAACCACTGAGTGTTTCCCAGTACAAAATTAAATGTTCCCTGATAAAAAAAATTTTTTTGAAAACAATAAAGTCCATTGATAATATGCAGAAAACACAAACACAAGGGCTGTGGCAATATCTGGGATTGAGTTAGCCAAAACACAACCGGATATTTCCGGTTTCATCCAGTCATACCCGGAAAAAGTGCTGTGGAATTCCTATGCAGTAGACCAAGCAAATCATAGTAAAAATGGTTTTGGAGAAAAGCAAAGTCCTTTCTTTAGGCAAGTGCATAAAATGTCATGTATACAAACAGAAATATCATGTTTGTTTGCCGCAGTTCCTCTAGTTTTCTCCCTAGAATACACGAATAGGAAGAACTGGTTTCTGCATGTGGAACCAGTGATTGTTTCCCTGTACAAATTAAATGCTCCCTGATTCAAAAAAACGTTCCAAACAATAATGACCATTGATAATATCCAGAAAACACAAACACAGGGGCTGTGGCATATCTGTGATTGAGTTAGCCAAAACAAAACCGGATATGTCCGGTTTCATGCTGTCATATCCGTACAAAGTGGTGTGGAATTTGTATGCAATAGACCAAGCAAATCATAGTAAATATGGTTTTGGAGAAAAGCAAAGTCCTTTCTTTAGGCAAGTGCATAAAATGTTATGTATACAAACAGAAATATCCTGTTTGTTTGCCGCAGTTCCTCTAGTTTTCTCCCTAGAATACACGAATAGGAAGAACTGGTTTCTGCATGTGGAACCAGCGATTGTATCCCAGTACAAAATTAAATGCTCCCTGATTTAAAAAAAAAACATTCCAAACAATAATAACCATTGATAATATCCAGAAAACACAAACACAGGGGCAGTGGCAATATCTGGGTTTGAGTTAGCCAAAACAAAACCGGATATTTCTGGTTTCATGCAGTCATATCCGGACAAAGTGGTGTGGAATTTGTATGCAATAGACCAAGCAAATCATAGTAAAAATGGTTTTGGAGAAAAGCAAAGTCTTTTCGTTAGGCAAGTGCCTAAAATGCCATCTATACAAATAGAAATATCAAGTTTGTTTGCGGCAGTTCTTCTTGCTTTCTCATAGAAAATACGAATGTGTAGAGCTGGTGTCTCCAGGTGGAACCACTGAGTGTTTCCCAGTACAAAATTAAATGTTCCCTGATAAAAAAAATTTTTTTTGAAAACAATAAAGTCCATTGATAATATGCAGAAAACACAAACACAAGGGCTGTGGCAATATCTGGGATTGAGTTAGCCAAAACACAACCGGATATTTCCGGTTTCATGCACTCATATCCGGACAAATTGGTGTGGAATTTGTATGCAATAGACCAAGCAAATCATACTAAAAATGGTTTTGGAGAAAAGCAAAGTCCTTTCTTTAGGCAAGTGCATAAAATATCATGTATACAAACAGAAATATCATGTTTGCTTGCCGCAGTTCCTCTAGTTTCTCGCTTAGAAAATACGAATGTGTAGAGCTGGTGTCTCCATGTGGAACCAATTAGAGTTTCCCAGTACAAAATTAAATGTTCCCTGATAAAAAAAAGTTTCAAAACAATAAAGTCCTTTGATAATATCCAGAAAACACAAACACAGGGGCTGTGGCAATATCTGGGATTGAGTTAGCCAAAACAAAACCGGATATTTCCGGTTTCATGCAGTCATATCCGGACAAAGTTGTGTGGAATTTGTATGCAATAGACCAAGCAAATCATAGTACAAATGGTTTTGGAGAAAAGCAAAGTCTTTTCGTTGGACAAGTGCATAAAATATCATGTATACAAACAGAAATATCCTGTTTGTTTGCCGCAGTTCCTCTAGTTTCTCGCATAGAAAATACGAATGTGTAGAGCTGGTGTCTTCATGTGGAACCACTGAGTGTTTCCCAGAACAAAATTAAATGTTCCCTGATGAAAAAAAAAAATTTCAAAACAATAATGACCATTGGTAATATCCAGAAAACACAAACACAAGGGCTGTGGCAATATCTGGGATTGAGTTAGCCAAAACAAAACCGGATATTTCCGGTTTCATGCTGTCATATCCGGACAAAGTGGTGTGGAATTTGTATGCAATAGACCAAGCAAATCATAGTAAATATGGTTTTGGAGAAAAGCAAAGTCCTTTCTTTAGGCAAGTGCATAAAATATCATGTATACAAACAGAGATATCATGTTTGTTTGCCGCAGTTCCTCTAGTTTCTCGCTTAGAATATGAATGTGTAGAGCTGGTGTCTCCATGTGGAACCACTGAGTGATTCCCAGTACAAAATTAAATGTGCCCTGATGAAAAAAAAACATTCCAAACAATAATGACAATTGATAATATCCAGTAAACACAAACACAGGGGCTGTGGCAATATCTGGGATTGAGTTAGCCAAAAGAAAACCGGATATTTCCGGTTTCATGCAGTCATATCCGGACAAAGTGGTGTGGAATTTGTGTGCAATAGACCAAGCAAATCATAGTAAAAATGGTTTTGGAGAAAAGCAAAGTCTTTTCGTTAGGCAAGTGCCTAAAATGCCATCTATACAAACAGAAAGATCAAGTTTGTTTGCCGCAGTTCTTCTTGCTTTCTCATAGAAAATACGAATGTGTAGAGCTTGTGTCTCCATGGGGAACCACTGAGTGTTTCCCAGTACAAAATTAAATGTTCCCTGATAAAAAAAATTTTTTGAAAACAATAAAGTACATTGATAATATGCAGAAAACACAAACACAAGGGCTGCGGCAATATCTGGGATTGAGTTAGCCAAAACACAACCGGATATTTTCGGTTTCATGCACTCATATCCGGACAAAGTGGTGTGGAATTGTATGCAATAGGCCAAGCTAATCATACTAAAAATGGTTTTGGAGAAAAGCAAAGTCCTTTCTTTAGGCAAGTGCATAAAATGTCATGTATACAAACAGAAATATCATGTTTGCTTGCCGCAGTTCCTCTAGTTTTCTCCCTAGAATACACGAATAGGAAGAACTGGTTTCTGCATGTGCAACCAGTGATTGTTTCCCAGTACAAAATTAAATGCTCCCTGATTAAAAAAAAACGTTCAAAACAATAATGACCATTGATAATATCCAGAAAACACAAACACAGGGGCTGTGGCAATATCTGGGATTGAGTTAGCCAAAACAAAACCTGATATTTCCGGTTTCATGCAGTCATATCCGGACAAAGTCGTATGGAATTTGTATGCAATAGACCAAGCAAATCATAGTACAAATGGTTTTGGAGAAAAGCAAAGTCTTCATTGGACAAGTGCATAAAATATCATGTATACAAACAGAAATATCCTGTTTGTTTGCCGCAGTTCCTCTAGTTTCTTGCTTAGAAAATACGAATGTGTAGAGCTGGTGTCTTCATGTGGAACCACTGAGTGTTTCCCAGAACAAAATTAAATGTTCCCTGATGAAAAAAAAAAACTTTCAAAACAATCATGACCATTGGTAATATCCAGAAAACACAAACACAAGGGCTGTGGCAATATCTGGGATTGAGTTAGCCAAAACAAAACCGGATATTTCCCGTTTCATGCAGTCATATCCGGACAAAGTGGTGTGGAATTTGTATGCAATAGACCAAGCAAATCATAGTACAAATTGTTTTGTAGAAAAGCAAAGTCCTTTCTTTAGGCAAGTGCATAAAATGTCATGTATACAAACAGAGATATCATGTTTGTTTGCTGCAGTTCCTCTAGATTCTCGCTTAGAAAATACGAATGTGTAGAGCTGGTGTCTCCATGTGGAACCACTGAGTGATTCCCAGTACAAAATTAAACGTGCCCTGATTAAAAAAAAAACATTCCAAACAATAATCCACAAAACACAAACACAGGGGCTGTGGCAATATCTGGGATTGAGTTAGCCAAAACAAAACGGGATATTTCCGGTTTCATGCAGTCATATACGGACAAAGTGGTGTGGAATTTGTATGCAATTGACCAAGCAAATCATAGTAAAAATGGTTTTGGAGAAAAGCAAAGTCCTTTCTTTAGCAAAGTGCATAAAATGTCATGTATACAAACAGAAATATCATGTTTGCTTGCCGCAGTTCCTCTCCTTTTCTCCCTAGAATACATGAATAGGAAGAACTGGTTTCTGCATGTGGAACCAGCGATTGTATCCCAGTACAAAATTAAATGCTCCCTGATTTAAAAAAACATTCCAAACAATAATAACCATTGATAATATCCAGAAAACACAAACACAGGGGCAGTGGCAATATCTGGGTTTGAGTTAGCCAAAACAAAACCGGATATTTCCGGTTTCATGCAGTCATATCCGGACAAAGTGGTGTGGAATTTGTATGCAATAGACCAAGCAAATCATAGTAAAAATGGTTTTGGAGAAAAGCAAAGTCTTTTCGTTAGGCAAGTGCCTAAAATGCCATCTATACAAACAGAAATATCAAGTTTGTTTGCGGCAGTTCTTCTTGCTTTCTCATAGAAAATACGAATGTGTAGAGCTGGTGTCTCCATGTGGAACCACTGAGTGTTTCCCAGTACAAAATTAAATGTTCCCTGATAAAAAAAATTTTTTTGAAAACAATAAAGTCCATTGATAATATGCAGAAAACACAAACACAAGGGCTGTGGCAATATCTGGGATTGAGTTAGCCAAAACACAACCGGATATTTCCGGTTTCATGCACTCATATCCGGACAAATTGGTGTGGAATTTGTATGCAATAGACCAAGCAAATCATACTTAAAATGGTTTTGGAGAAAAGCAAAGTCCTTTCTTTAGGCAAGTGCATAAAATATCATGTATACAAACAGAAATATCATGTTTGCTTGCCGCAGTTCCTCTAGTTTCTCGCTTAGAAAATACGAATGTGTAGAGCTGGTGTCTCCATGTGGAACCAATTAGAGTTTCCCAGTACAAAATTCAATGCTCCCTGATAAAAAAAAGTTTCAAAACAATAAAGTCCTTTGATAATATCCAGAAAACACAAACACAGGGGCTGTGGCAATATCTGGGATTGAGTTAGCCAAAAGAAACCCGGATATTTCCGGTTTCATCCAGTCATACCCGGAAAAAGTGCTGTGGAATTCCTATGCAGTAGACCAAGCAAATCATAGTAAAAATGGTTTTGGAGAAAAGCAAAGTCCTTTCTTTAGGCAAGTGCATAAAATGTCATGTATACAAACAGAAATATCCTGTTTGTTTGCCGCAGTTCCTCTAGTTTTCTCCCTAGAATACACGAATAGGAAGAACTGGCTTCTGCATGTGGAACCAGTGATTGTTTCCCTGTACAAATTAAATGCTCCCTGATTAAAAAAAAACGTTCCAAACAATAATGACCATTGATAATATCCAGAAAACACAAACACAGGGGCTGTGGCATATCTGGGACTGAGTTAGCCAAAACAAAACCGGATATTTCCGGTTTCATGCTGTCATATCCGGACAAAGTGGTGTGGAATTTGTATGCAATAGACCAAGCAAATCATAGTAAATATGGTTTTGGAGAAAAGCAAAGTCCTTTCTTTAGGCAAGTGCATAAAATGTCATGTATACAAACAGAAATATCATGTTTGTTTGCCGCAGTTCCTCTAGTTTTCTCCCTAGAATACACGAATAGGAAGAACGGGTTTCTGCATGTGGAACCAGTGATTGTTTCCCTGTACAAAATTAAATGCTCCCTGATTAAAACAAAACGTTCCAAACAATAATGACCATTGATAATATCCAGAAAACACAAACACAGCGGCTGTGGCAATATCTGGGATTGAGTTAGCCAAAACAAAACCGGATATTTCCGGTTTCATGCTGTCATATCCGGACAAATTGGTGTGGAATTTGTATGCAATAGACCAAGCAAATCATAGCAAAAATGGTTTTGGAGAAAAGCAAAGTCCTTCCTTTAGCAAAGTGCATAAAATGTCATGTATACAAACAGAAATATCATGTTTGCTTACCGCAGTTCCTCTAGTTTTCTCCCTAGAATACACGAATAGGAAGAACTGGTTTCTGCGTGTGCAACCAGTGATTGTTTCCCAGTACAAAATTAAATGCTCCCTGATTAAAAAAAAACGTTCAAAACAATAATGACCATTGATAATATCCAGAAAACCCAAACACAGGGGCTGTGGCAATATCTGGGATTGAGTTAGCCAAAACAAAACCTGATATTTCCGGTTTCATGCAGTCATATCCGGACAAAGTTGTGTGGAATTTGTATGCAATAGACCAAGCAAATCATAGTACAAATGGTTTTGGAGAAAAGCAAAGTCTTTTCGTTGGACAAGTGCATAAAATATCATGTATACAAACAGAAATATCCTGTTTGTTTGCCGCAGTTCCTCTAGTTTCTTGCTTAGAAAATACGAATGTGTAGAGCTGGTGTCTTCATGTGGAACCACTGAGTGTTTCCCAGAACAAAATTAAATGTTCCCTGATGAAAAAAAAAAACTTTCAAAACAATCATGACCATTGGTAATATCCAGAAAACACAAACACAAGGGCTGTGGCAATATCTGGGATTGAGTTAGCCAAAACAAAACCGAATATTTCCCGTTTCATGGAGTCATATCCGGACAAAGTGGTGTGGAATTTGTATGCAATAGACCAAGCAAATCATAGTACAAATTGTTTTGTAGAAAAGCAAAGTCCTTTCTTTAGGCAAGTGCATAAAATGTCATGTATACAAACAGAGATATCATGTTTGTTTGCTGCAGTTCCTCTAGATTCTTTCTTAGAAAATACGAATGTGTAGAGCTGGTGTCTCCATGTGGAACCACTGAGTGATTCCCAGGACAAAATTAAACGTGCCCTGATTAAAAAAAAAAACATTCCAAACAATAATCCACAAAACACAAACACAGGGGCTGTGGCAATATCTGGGATTGAGTTAGCCAAAACAAAACGGGATATTTCCGGTTTCATGCAGTCATATACGGACAAAGTGGTGTGGAATTTGTATGCAATTGACCAAGCAAATCATAGTAAAAATGGTTTTGGAGAAAAGCAAAGTCCTTTCTTTAGCAAAGTGCATAAAATGTCATGTATACAAACAGAAATATCATGTTTGCTTGCCGCAGTTCCTCTCGTTTTCTCCCTAGAATACATGAATAGGAATAACTGGTTTCTGCATGTGGAACCAGCGATTGTATCCCAGTACAAAATTAAATGCTCCCTGATTTAAAAAAAAAACATTCCGAACAATAATAACCATTGATAATATCCAGAAAACACAAACACAGGGGCAGTGGCAATATCTGGGTTTGAGTTAGCCAAAACAAAACCGGATATTTCCGGTTTCATGCAGTCATATCCGGACAAAGTGGTGTGGAATTTGTATGCAATAGACCAAGCAAATCATAGTAAAAATTGTTTTGGAGAAAAGCAAAGTCTTTTCGTTAGGCAAGTGCCTAAAATGCCATCTATACAAACAGAAATATCAAGTTTTTTTGCGGCAGTTCTTCTTGCTTTCTCATAGAAAATACGAATGTGTAGAGCTGGTGTCTCCATGTGGAACCACTGAGTGTTTCCCAGTACAAAATTAAATGTTCCCTGATAAAAAAAATTTTTTTGAAAACAATAAAGTCCATTGATAATATGCAGAAAACACAAACACAAGGGCTGTGGCAATATCTGGGATTGAGTTAGCCAAAACACAACCGGATATTTCCGGTTTCATGCACTCATATCCGGACAAATTGGTGTGGAATTTGTATGCAATAGACCAAGCAAATCATACTAAAAATGGTTTTGGAGAAAAGCAAAGTCCTTTCTTTAGGCAAGTGCATAAAATATCATGTATACAAACAGAAATATCATGTTTGCTTGCCGCAGTTCCTCTAGTTTCTCGCTTACAAAATACGAATGTGTAGAGCTGGTGTCCCCATGTGGAACCAATTAGAGTTTCCCAGTACAAAATTCAATGCTCCCTGATAAAAAAAAAGTTTCAAAACAATAAAGTCCTTTGATAATATCCAGAAAACACAAACACAGGGGCTGTGGCAATATCTGGGATTGAGTTAGCCAAAAGAAAACCGGATATTTCCGGTTTCATCCAGTCATACGCGGAAAAAGTGCTGTGGAATTCCTATGCAGTAGACCAAGCAAATCATAGTAAAAATGGTTTTGGAGAAAAGCAAAGTCCTTTCTTTAGGCAAGTGCATAAAATGTCATGTATACAAACAGAAATATCATGTTTGTTTGCCGCAGTTCCTCTAGTTTTCTCCCTAGAATACACGAATAGGAAGAACTGGTTTCTGCATGTGGAACCAGTGATTGTTTCCCTGTACAAATTAAATGCTCCCTGATTAAAAAAAACGTTCCAAACAATAATGACCATTGATAATATCCAGAAAACACAAACACAGGGGCTGTGGCATATCTGGGATTGAGTTAGCCAAAACAAAACCGGATATTTCCGGTTTCATGCTGTCATATCCGGACAAACTGGTGTGGAATTTGTATGCAATAGACCAAGCAAATCATAGTAAATATGGTTTTGGAGAAAAGCAAAGTCCTTTCTTTAGGCAAGTGCATAAAATGTCATGTATACAAACAGAAATATCATGTTTGTTTGCCGCAGTTCCTCTAGTTTTCTCCCTAGAATAAACGAATAGGAAGAACTGGTTTCTGCATGTGGAACCAGTGATTGTTTCCCTGTACAAAATTAAATGCTCCCTGATTAAAACAAAACATTCCAAACAATAATGACCATTGATAATATCCAGAAAACACAAACACAGCGGCTGTGGCAATATCTGGGATTGAGTTAG
This sequence comes from Lepus europaeus, assembly GCF_033115175.1. Taxonomy (NCBI): domain Eukaryota; kingdom Metazoa; phylum Chordata; class Mammalia; order Lagomorpha; family Leporidae; genus Lepus; species Lepus europaeus. Next base: position 36,585,748 of record NC_084847.1, on the reverse strand, counting down.
CCAAAACAAAACCGGATATTTCCGGTTTCATGCTGTCATATCCGGACAAATTGGTGTGGAATTTGTATGCAATAGACCAAGCAAATCATAGCAAAAATGGTTTTGGAGAAAAGCAAAGTCCTTCCTTTAGCAAAGTGCATAAAATGTCATGTATACAAACAGAAATATCATGTTTGTTTGCCGCAGTTCCTCTAGTTTTCTCCCTAGAATACACGAATAGGAAGAACTGGTTTCTGCATGTGCAACCAGTGATTGTTTCCCAGTACAAAATTAAATGCTCCCTGATTAAAAAAAAACGTTCAAAACAATAATGACCATTGATAATATCCAGAAAACACAAACACAGGGGCTGTGGCAATATCTGGGATTGAGTTAGCCAAAACAAAACCGGATATTTCCGGTTTCATGCAGTCATATCCGGACAAAGTGGTGTGGAATTTGTATGCAATAGACCAAGAAAATCATAGTACAAATGGTTTTGGAGAAAAGCAAAGTCTTTTCGTTGGACAAGTGCATAAAATATCATGTATACAAACAGAAATATCATGTTTGTTTGCCGCAGTTCCTCTAGTTTCTTGCTTAGAAAATACGAATGTGTAGAGCTGGTGTCTTCATGTGGAACCACTGAGTGTTTCCCAGAACAAAATTAAATGTTCCCTGATGAAAAAAAAAAAAAACTTTCAAAACAATCATGACCATTGGTAATATCCAGAAAACACAAACACAAGGGCAGTGGCAATATCTGGGATTGAGTTAGCCAAAACAAAACCGGATATTTCCGGTTTCATGCAGTCATATCCGGACAAAGTGGTGTGGAATTTGTATGCAATAGACCAAGCAAATCATAGTACAAATGGTTTTGGAGAAAAGCAAAGTCCTTTCTTTAGCAAAGTGCATAAAATGTCATGTATACAAACAGAAATATCATGTTTGCTTGCCGCGGTTCCTCTAGTTTTCTCCCTAGAATACACGAATAGGAAGAACTGGTTTCTGCATGTGGAACCAGCGATTGTTTCCCAGTACAAAATTAAATGCTCCCTGATTTTAAAAAAAAAACATTCCAAACAATAATAACCATTGATAATATCCAGAAAACACAAACACAGGGGCAGTGGCAATATCTGGGTTTGAGTTAGCCAAAACAAAACCGGATATTTCCGGTTTCATGCAGTCATATCCGGACAAAGTGGTGTGGAATTTGTATGCAATAGACCAAGCAAATCATAGTAAAAATGGTTTTGGAGAAAAGCAAAGTCTTTTCGTTAGGCAAGTGCCTAAAATGCCATCTATACAAACAGAAATATCAAGTTTGTTTGCCGCAGTTCTTCTTGCTTTCTCATAGAAAATACGAATGTGTAGAGCTTGTGTCTCCATGGGGAACCACTGAGTGTTTCCCAGTACAAAATTAAATGTTCCCTGATAAAAAAAATTTTTGAAAACAATAAAGTCCATTGATAATATGCAGAAAACACAAACACAAGGGCTGCGGCAATATCTGGGATTGAGTTAGCCAAAACACAACCGGATATTTTCGGTTTCATGCACTCATATCCGGACAAAGTGGTGTGGAATTGTATGCAATAGGCCAAGCTAATCATACTAAAAATGGTTTTGGAGAAAAGCAAAGTCCTTTCTTTAGGCAAGTGCATAAAATGTCATGTATACAAACAGAAATATCATGTTTGCTTGCCGCAGTTCCTCTAGTTTCTCCCTTAGAAAATACGAATGTGTAGAGCTGGTGTCTCCATGTGGAACCAATTAGAGTTTCCCAGTACAAAATTAAATGTTCCCTGATAAAAAAAAAGTTTCAAAACAATAAAGTCCTTTGATAATATCCAGAAAACACGAACACAGGGGCAGTGGCAATATCTGGGATTGAGTTAGCCAAAAGAAAACCGGATATTTCCGGTTTCATCCAGTCATACCCGGAAAAAGTGCTGTGGAATTCCTATGCAGTAGACCAAGCAAATCATAGTAAAAATGGTTTTGGAGAAAAGCAAAGTCCTTTCTTTAGGCAAGTGCATAAAATGTCATGTATACAAACAGAAATATCCTGTTTGTTTGCCGCAGTTCCTCTAGTTTTCTCCCTAGAATACACGAATAGGAAGAACTGGTTTCTGCATGTGGAACCAGCGATTGTATCCCAGTACAAAATTAAATGCTCCCTGATTGAAAAAAAAACATTCCAAACAATAATAACCATTGATAATATCCAGAAAACACAAACACAGGGGCAGTGGCAATATCTGGGTTTGAGTTAGCCAAAACAAAACCGGATATTTCCGGTTTCATGCAGTCATATCCGGACAAAGTGGTGTGGAATTTGTATGCAATAGACCAAGCAAATCATAGTAAAAATGGTTTTGGAGAAAAGCAAAGTCTTTTCGTTAGGCAAGTGCCTAAAATGCCATCTATACAAATAGAAATATCAAGATTGTTTGCGGCAGTTCTTCTTGCTTTCTCATAGAAAATACGAATGTGTAGAGCTGGTGTCTCCAGGTGGAATCACTGAGTGTTTCCCAGTACAAAATTAAATGTTCCCTGATAAAAAAAATTTTTTTGAAAACAATAAAGTCCATTGATAATATGCAGAAAACACAAACACAAGGGCTGTGGCAATATCTGGGATTGAGTTAGCCAAAACACAACCGGATATTTCCGGTTTCATGCACTCATATCCGGACAAATTGGTGTGGAATTTGTATGCAATAGACCAAGCAAATCATACTAAAAATGGTTTTGGAGAAAAGCAAAGTCCTTTCTTTAGGCAAGTGCATAAAATATCATGTATACAAACAGAAATATCATGTTTGCTTGCCGCAGTTCCTCTAGTTTCTCGCTTAGAAAATACGAATGTGTAGAGCTGGTGTCTCCATGTGGAAACAATTAGAGTTTCCCAGTACAAAACTAAATGTTCCCTGATAAAAAAAAGTTTCAAAACAATAATGTCCTTTGATAATATCCAGAAAACACAAACACAGCGGCTGTGGCAATATCTGCGATTGAGTTAGCCAAAAGAAAACCGGATATTTCCGGTTTCATCCAGTCATACCCAGAAAAAGTGCTGTGGAATTCCTATGCAGTAGACCAAGCAAATCATAGTAAAAATGGTTTTGGAGAAAAGCAAAGTCCTTTCTTTAGGCAAGTGCATAAAATGTCATGTATACAAACAGAAATATCATGTTTGTTTGCCGCAGTTCCTCTAGTTTTCTCCCTAGAATACACGAATAGGAAGAACTGGTTTCTGCCTGTGGAAACAGTGATTGTTTCCCTGTACAAATTAAATGCTCCCTGATTAAAAAAAAACGTTCCAAACAATAATGACCATTGATAATATCCAGAAAACCCAAACACAGGGCCTGTGGCATATCTGTGATTGAGTTAGCCAAAACAAAACCGGATATGTCCGGTTTCATGCTGTCATATCCGTACAAAGTGGTGTGGAATTTGTATGCAATAGACCAAGCAAATCATAGTAAATATGGTTTTGGAGAAAAGCAAAGTCCTTTCTTTAGGCAAGTGCATAAAATGTTATGTATACAAACAGAAATTTCCTGTTTGTTTGCCGCAGTTCCTCTAGTTTTCTCCCTAGAATACACGAATAGGAAGAACTGGTTTCTGCATGTGGAACCAGTGATTGTTTCCCTGTACAAAATTAAATGCTCCCTGATTAAAACAAAACGTTCCAACCAATAATGACCATTGATAATATCCAGAAAACCCAAACACAGGGCATGTGGCAATATCTGGGATTGAGTTAGCCAAAACAAAACCGGATATTTCCGGTTTCATGCAGTCATATCCGGACAAAGTGGTGTGGAATTTGTATGCAATAAAACAAGCAAATCATAGTAAAAATGGTTTTGGAGAAAAGCAAAGTCCTGCCTTTAGCAAAGTGCATAAAATGTCATATATACAAACAGAAATATCCTGTTTGGTTGCCGCAGTTCCTCTAGTTTTCTCCCTAGAATACACGAATAGGAAGAACTGGTTTCTGCATGTGCAACCAGTGATTGTTTCCCAGTACAAAATTAAATGCTCCCTGATTAAAAAAAAACGTTCAAAACAATAATGACCATTGATAATATCCAGAAAACCCAAACACAGGGGCTGTGGCAATATCTGGGATTGAGTTAGCCAAAACAAAACCGGATATTTCCGGTTTCATGCAGTCATATCCGGACAAAGTGGTGTGGAATTTGTATGCAATAGACCAAGAAAATCATAGTACAAATGGTTTTGGAGAAAAGCAAAGTCTTTCCTTGGACAAGTGCATAAAATATCATGTATACAAACAGAAATATCCTGTTTGTTTGCCGCAGTTCCTCTAGTTTCTCGCTTAGAAAATACGAATGTGTAGAGCTGGTGTCTTCATGTGGAACCACTGAGTGTTTCCCAGAACAAAATTAAATGTTCCCTGATGAAAAAAAAAAAAAAACTTTCAAAACAATCATGACCATTGGTAATATCCAGAAAACACAAACACAAGGGCTGTGGCAATATCTGGGATTGAGTTAGCCAAAACAAAACCGGATATTTCCGGTTTCATGCAGTCATATCCGGACAAAGTGGTGTGGAATTTGCATGCAATAGACCAAGCAAATCATAGTACAAATGGTTTTGGAGAAAAGCAAAGTCCTTTCTTTAGGCAAGTGCATAAAATGTCATGTATACAAACAGAGATATCCTGTTTGTTTGCCGCAGTTCCTCTAGTTTCTCGCTTAGAAAACATGAATGTGTAGAGCTGGTGTCTCCATGTGGAACCACTGAGTGATTCCCAGTACAAAATTAAATGTGCCCTGATAAAAAAAAAATTCCAAACAATAATGACAATTGATAATATCCAGTAAACACAAACACAGGGGCTGTGGCAATATCTGGGATTGAGTTAGCCAAAACAAAACCGGATATTTCCGGTTTCATGCAGTCATATCCGGACAAAGTGTTGTGTAATTTGTATGCAATAGACCAAGCAAATCATAGTAAAAATGGTTTTGGAGAAAAGCAAAGTCCTTTCTTTAGCAAAGTGCATAAAATGTCATGTATACAAACAGAAATATCATGTTTGCTTGCCGCAGTTCCTCTAGTTTTCTCCCTAGAATACACGAATAGGAAGAACTGGTTTCTGCATGTGGAACCAGTGATTGTTTCCCAGTACAAAATTAAATGCTCCCTGATTTAAAAAAAAAAAAAACATTCCAAACAATAATAACCATTGATAATATCCAGAAAACACAAACACAAGGGCAGTGGCAATATCTGGGTTTGAGTTAGCCAAAACAAAACCGGATATTTCCGGTTTCATGCAGTCATATCCGGACAAAGTGGTGTGGAATTTGTATGCAATAGACCAAGCAAATCATAGTAAAAATGGTTTTGGAGAAAAGCAAAGTCTTTTCGTTAGGCAAGTGCGTAAAATGCCATCTATACAAACAGAAATATCAAGTTTGTTTGCTGCAGTTCTTCTTGCTTTCTCATAGAAAATACGAATGTGTAGAGCTTGTGTCTCCATGGGGAACCACTGAGTGTTTCCCAGTACAAAATTAAATGTTCCCTGATAAAAAAAAATTTTTGAAAACAATAAAGTCCATTGATAATATGCAGAAAACACAAACACAAGGGCTGCGGCAATATCTGGGATTGAGTTAGCCAAAACACAACCGGATATTTTCGGTTTCATGCACTCATATCCGGACAAAGTGGTGTGGAATTGTATGCAATAGGCCAAGCTAATCATACTAAAAATGGTTTTGGAGAAAAGCAAAGTCCTTTCTTTAGGCAAGTGCATAAAATGTCATGTATACAAACAGAAATATCATGTTTGCTTGCCGCAGTTCCTCTAGTTTCTCGCTTAGAAAATACGAATGTGTAGAGCTGGTGTCTCCATGTGGAACCAATTAGAGATTCCCAGTACAAAATTAAATGTTCCCTGATAAAAAAAAAGTTTCAAAACAATAAATTCCTTTGATAATATCCAGAAAACACGAACACAGGGGCTGTGGCAATATCTGGGATTGAGTTAGCCAAAAGAAAACCGGATATTTCCGGTTTCATCCAGTCATACCCGGAAAAAGTGCTGTGGAATTCCTATGCAGTAGACCAAGCAAATCATAGTAAAAATGGTTTTGGAGAAAAGCAAAGTCCTTTCTTTAGGCAAGTGCATAAAATGTCATGTATACAAACAGAAATATCCTGTTTGTTTGCCGCAGTTCCTCTAGTTTTCTCCCTAGAATACACGAATAGGAAGAACTGGTTTCTGCATGTGGAACCAGCGATTGTATCCCAGTACAAAATTAAATGCTCCCTGATTTAAAAAAAAAAACATTCCAAACAATAATAACAATTGATAATATCCAGAAAACACAAACACAGGGGCAGTGGCAATATCTGGGTTTGAGTTAGCCAAAACAAAACCGGATATTTCCGGTTTCATGCAGTCATATGCGGACAAAGTGGTGTGGAATTTGTATGCAATAGACCAAGCAAATCATAGTAAAAATGGTTTTGGAGAAAAGCAAAGTCTTTTCGTTAGGCAAGTGCCTAAAATGCCATCTATACAAACAGAAATATCAAGTTTGTTTGCGGTAGTTCTTCTTGCTTTCTCATAGAAAATACGAATGTGTAGAGCTGGTGTCTCCATGTGGAACCACTGAGTGTTTCCCAGTACAAAATTAAATGTTCCCTGATAAAAAAAATTTTTTTGAAAACAATAATGTCCTTTGATAATATGCAGAAAACACAAACACAAGGGCTGTGGCAATATCTGGGATTGAGTTAGCCAAAACACAACCGGATATTTCCGGTTTCATGCACTCATATCCGGACAAATTGGTGTGGAATTTGT